>NC_134364.1:10770431-10818927 GCF_048569485.1 Anomaloglossus baeobatrachus | reverse complement strand
GCCAACACCCTGCCCCATGATTGGCTGCAGTGTATGTCACTCACAGGAAAGTGAAAGTGTATGGCCAGGAGTAACCCTCGGTGGGGCGCGCGCACACATCACACTACCCCCGCCCTCCAAGGAGACGGTCACGAATCGTGACGACATCTGAGGGAATACAGGGGGGGGGCGTGGGTATAGTAACGCGCGGCCGAAAAACACATTCATAGAGTGCAGACCAGCACCCCGCCCCCGCACCTCCACAGAAACGCCGACCGTAAATATGGCAGCACTCAGGGGGGAGGTGCGGGGAACGGGATGGTGCCGACAAGCACCCCAGGAGTGAAACCGGGATTTCAGGCTAACAGACGCCTACATGCCTCTTATCTAAGAAGTCAAATCAAAATCTGACAGCATCTTGGAGAAGGGGGCCCGCTAGGGGGCGTAAATGTGGTGACACACAAGTGGGAGTGTCAACCATCAATGTCACAGGAGCCAACAGGGATAACAAAACCTCAGAACGGGGGTGGGGATACTAGTCTCACAACCCATGGAATGATAAAAAACCCCCCATTATAGGACATAAGGCATGGTGTCTGTGGTATTCAAAATTAGAGGGGAAATAAAAAAGAGTAATTTGATGTAAAAAAAACAACAAAAGTATATATGAGTAATAAGAGGAAGGGGGAAGGGGAAGGGGAGGGGTTAAGGGGGGGGAGGGTCTAAGCGGGGGGAGGGGAAGGGGGGGGGCAAAAGGAAAGGTGTGATATGCAAGGGAAAAACAACTAAAGTATGCGTGAATGGTGTGTGGGGAAAGTGAATAGGCAGTTAGTAAATCAAATGTATATATAAAATGGTAAAAAGTGAACTCAGTGTATACATTAAGATAATGGAATGAAAAGTGAGAGAAAAAGAGAGCAAAGTAACCAGATATATATGGAAACATTTCTCTTAGTCAAACACTCAGACACACCTAGTAAATTACATAAAAACAGCCCTACGCGAAAGGAGGCAACATGAATTTATACGGGAGAATAGCTAAAGTGGGAAATACTAAAAGATAAAAATAAAAAAATATATATACACACATATGACTATTCTCACTACAGCAGCTGATGGTGCCCATGCATCAATATAATTTGTAAGTATGACAGCATGCGATAAAGAAGGAGGTGAAAAATGGTGACAAGAACAGAACATTAACAAGAATAGATCAGGAAAGTGAAGACAAGTGAGGGAAAAATAAATAAAGAAGGTGAAAAAGGTGAAAAACTGTCAAGGGAAATATTAATAAATGTATAAAAGATGCATAGGCCACAGCAGCACCCAATTTAGTATATATTAAAATTCCATGAAGTAATAGATCATACAATAAATAGTATATGCAAATGTATCATAATATATCATATCAAAACCAAGTGAGAGAAAAGGGGGGAGAGGGAAGGGGAGAGGGGAAGGGAAGGGAAGGGAAGGGTTAGGGTAGGGTAGGGTAGGGTAGGGTATGTTGAGGAGGAAAATCCGATGAATCCCATCAAATCCGGAGCAGATATGTAAAATATTTTCGGATAATGCAGACAGCCACACAAGAATTCAGCCATTATGGATCATGATACACAAAGGGAGGGGGCCCTGAGAAATAAATAAAAACAATTAAAAATAGATTAAAAACACATAAACATATAAAAATAGATGACAAATAATTCACAGAAAAGGAACGAAGCTCAGATTTTCATTGAGACCCAGGGGATGCAAGGTGTTTAGTGTCCATATCCATTTTGCCTCAAT
The DNA here is from genome assembly GCF_048569485.1 of Anomaloglossus baeobatrachus. NCBI lineage: Eukaryota > Metazoa > Chordata > Amphibia > Anura > Aromobatidae > Anomaloglossus > Anomaloglossus baeobatrachus. The sequence goes on along the minus strand of NC_134364.1, from coordinate 10,817,163 downwards.
TTTGGCAAGTTGTTTTTTTGTCACCCCCCACGAATATGGGGGATAAGATGATCAATACCGCGTACACGCAATTGAGAGGCATCGCATCCATGGTGAATTTTAAAATGTTTAGGTATAGTTTTAAGAGAGAATAGATCTTTACTGTCTTTTGCCGCTAAAATACCATTAACATGCTCACGGACGCGTACTTTAAGTTGGCGTGAAGTAAGGCCAATGTAGATGAGTCCACAAGGACAAGTGGCATAATAGATGACAGCTGTAGTATTGCATGTTATCGCGTGTGTAATTTTGAAAGTTTTGGTGGCGTCAGAATTAAGAGAAATGTAGTAGCATTATCAATATTGGGGCAGGCTACACATTTGCCACAAGGGGAACAACCCCATGGTCGCTTGTTTTGATCCAAAAAAGTCACCAATTTGTTTGAATAATGGCTCTTCACCAGACAATCCCTCAGATTATCAGCTCTTCTATATGTTATGTTTGGTTTATCGTGAATATATTGGGCAAAGAGATGGGATCTGCCAGTAAAATGGGCCAATACCTAGCCAGACATGACCGTAGAGTTTCAAAATGCGAATGATATTTAGTTATAAACCTAACTTTGTTTGATGAAGACTTATCCCTATTAGATGAATATAAGGCTTGTTGTCTCGTTGTATGTCTGGCTCTATTATAGGCCCTTTTCACTGATCTCTTGCTGTATCCTCTCGCATAAAACCTTTCCTTTAAGGCTTCTGCCTGCTTTTCAAAATCCAAATCGTTTGAACAAATGCGTCTCAACCTCAAAAATTGGCCCACTGGAACTGATTGAATGGTAGCTGTGGGGTGAGAGGATGATGCATGGAGTACAGCATTAACTGCTGTCTCCTTGCGAAAAAGGTCAGTTTGAAGCATATTACACGAGTCCCTTTTGACAGTGACGTCCAAAAAATCAATGTTTTTTTTGTCAAAATGGTAAGTAAGATGGATATTGACGTCATTGTCATTAATGTCTATTCATGAAATCATGTAGGGACTTGATGGTGTCCTGCCAGATGAAAAATGATATCATCAATGTACCGCGTCCAAAAAAGGACGCGGTCCATTGATGGTAGCCCATCTGACATAAAGAGGTCTCTTTCCCACAGCCCCAGGAACAAATTAGCATATGAGGGCGCGAAAGGCGCCCCCATTGCTGTGCCCTGGAGCTGTAGGAAAAAGGACCCCCTTAAAGACAAAAAAAATTGTGAGACAAGGAGAAATCCAGAAGTTGTAGGATGAAATTGGACAAATTAGAAGACAAGGATGAGGTCCTAAAGAAAAAATTGTGATGCTTGTAAACCGTCACTATGTTTGATATTAGTATAAAGTGACTCGACATCACAGGTAACAAGCAGGGAGATATCATCAATATATAACCCATCAATCTTTTTCAGGAAATCCCCAGTGTCTTTAGTATGGGAAGATAAACTTTCAACCAATGGCTGTAAATGGAAATAAATATATTTCCCAACATTTTCCAAGTAGTTGTTGTTCCCGGAGATTATAGGTCTACCAGGCGGGATATGGATATTTTTGTGTACTTTGGGAAGGAGGTACAAGGTAGGTATGGTGGGCTCACTAACCTTTAATGTCTGATATAGTTCTTTAGAAATAATTTCGGTATCTTTAGCCGTTTTTAAGATCTTAAAGAGTTCCATCTGAAATTTTATGAGAGGATTAAAGGTTAATTTTTTATAACAAGTATGATTATTTAGTTGTCTAAAAGCCTCAGTTTCATACATTGTTTTGGGCCAGAGGACCACATTCCCACCTTTTGTCAGCTGGTTTGATGACAATATCCGACAAATTCTGGAGTTTCTTAAAACTGCAACCTTTCCGCAGAATTTAGGTTATCGTGTTTAATACCACTAGGTATATTCTCAATTTCACGACTCACCATTTTAACAAAAGATCAAGATTGGAATAAGTTGACAAAGGTGGGGAATTTCTTAGATTTAGGTTTAATCGTGGAGGGGACCTTACCTCCTTCCCAGCATTGTGCTCATGGGATAACTTATCAAGGATGGCTAACGCCTTTTGTTCTGCTTCTGTTGGGAAAAGTGAAAGATGTTTCGTCATGAAAATATTTTTTTAAACATAAGCGATCGTGCAAAGATGTGTAGGTCTTTCACCACTGTAAATTTGTCGACTTTAGCAGTAGGGCAAAAGGATAAACCTTTGCCAAGTACCAAACAATGTTTCAGTAAGTTGATGAGAACTTAGGTTAATTACCTTGAGGTAGGCTTTTTTTATATTCAGGAGAATGGCCAAAAATGTCGTCTAGGTGAGGGAGGTGGATGTAGTCTATTGGCTTACAAAACGGGGTTCCCTTTTTCGCTTAGGAGTGTCATCTGTAGTTGATAACCTATGCGAAGATACATCAGACGCAGCACTGATGGATGTACTTGAGGTCATGGACCCAGTTCTCTGTCTGTTTATTGGTTGTGTATTGGGTTTTCTCCATCTATAGACGTTACTGGTTGAGTAGTCCTTAAGGTCTCGTGCTAATTTGGTCGCCTGGTTAGTTTGTATCTCTTTAACCCATGTATCAATGCTTTTGTCAGTTTAGGTATTGATGGAGTTGCATTGATCGGTAGATAATTCTGTTTGAGCGGTAGCATATAAGTTACTCAAAGCCTTATCAATATCTAGTACTTTTTTGGTATTCAAAACTGACTAACAATTCCATTAATTTATGAGGTATCATTACAGATACTTTCCCAGGTGTTTTTGAACACATCATCATCTACTGGAAAAGAGGGAATGACACGGACACGTAATCCCCTGGGGATCAATTTTTTCTTGATGTAATTTTCTAAAAAAAGCGAGCAACTGCCGCATTTATGGTTTCCCACTGGTCCCATACGATGTTAGCCAAGTGTTAGGGGGAATATAGTGTCGCGGGCGGGGAGGGGACGCTGCGCTCACTCCACTGCTCGGGTTCGGCGCTTGCTACTGCTTGCTTGCTGGCTGCTCGGTGGCTCAAGCAGCGGGCCGGATCCCGGGGACTCGAGCGGCGCTCCTCGCCCGTGAGTGAAAAGGGGATTGGTTTTGAGGATTTATTTTCCGTGACGCCACCCACGGTTGTGGTGAGGTTGTGACACCACCGCTGCTCTGGACGGGGATCCCGGGAGCGATGACAGGGAGCAGCTTGGATGTTTGTTTCTTCCCCTCCGTGGTAGGGGGGATTGGTTGTCCCAGGGCCCGGTGAGGGAGGTATGCGTGGCAGGTGGGTTACGGGACCTGGTGAGGTGCAGGGTCGCGGGGCCAGCGCGGTGCCGCACGGCACGGTAGTACTCACTCAGCCAATGATGAATGCAAAGTCCTTGGTAAAACACAACGGCTGGATGGACTGGGCCCACTGACTGCTGCGGTGGTTTCTGCTCCCGGAAGGGTTGATGGGACCAGTCTTTCCCTGCACCTTTAGAACGTTGTTGGCACTGATGGCTTCCCACTGGTAACCCGCTCCCCAGCTCGGATGGATGCTGAGGGAGCCCCTTTTGCCCGCAGGCTCTGGCCCTGGGAACTGTAGCCTTGGCGGTGACTGTTTCCCTTCACGGTTTGAGCTGTTTGCCTTCTATCGGGTCTTGACTGCTGGGAAACCCTGGAGGTTCCCTTCGCTAACGGATTTGACCTTTCTAACGGCGACTCCTAGCCTGGTCGGGGTCCGTAGGCCCTGCCGAACGGTGCTGGCTTCTTTGTTTCCCGATCAGATACCGGCGGGCCACCGCCCGTCCCCGGTCCTTACGGTTCACTCCAATCTGCCTTTCCTGCAGACGGTCACCACCGTCTGCCAACCTTGCTGTTTGTGCCCGGGCCACGCACCCGGACATGGTCAGACAGTTGCTCCTTTGCTACTTCTCCAAACTACACTCCTCTCCCTTTCCCTCTCGGAACTTAACTCTAAACTGCACTGAACTTCCTCTTCCTGCCTCCAGGACTGTGAACTCCTCGGTGAGCGGAGACCAACCGCCTGGCTCCACCCCCTGGTGTGGACATCAGCCCCTGGAGGAAGTCGACAAGGATTTTGTCTGTGCTTAGATGTGCCTAGCCAGGGTGTGGGGTGTGTTGTTGTTGTTCCTGACACGCCCTGGCTTGTCACAGGGCACCACAATAGCGTTTAACAGGCAGATCCCCTATATTTCTTGTGCGTCTGTATGTAATTAAAGGCTTGTTGTTTGCTATAACAGCTAATTCTTTATCCTTTTCAATGATGTGCCAATTTTTGTTAATAGATCTAATTATTCTGTCCATTGGACCGTATGTAAAGCTGAAAACAAAATGCTCTTGATTTTTATTACAAAGTTTTTGACTACCTTTATTATCAAAAGATGTTTTTCTAGATTTTTTCTGAAGGATTTTTTCTTCAGCTCGTTTTTGTGCGCCATTTATTTCTGAGGGAGAATAACCTCACTCTTGAAACCTCTGAGCTCATTCAGCTAATTTGGTCACATCATTGTTTATTCTGTATACTCTTAAAAATTGGCTAAAAGGTACAGATTTTAACACGCGTGCAGGGTGTGCACTATTGTGATGCAATAACATATTGACCGCTGTGGGCTTTCTATATAGTTCCCTTGTTGTTTTACCTTCACATACAGACAACTTTACATCAAGAAATTCGATGCTCTGGTCTCCAATAAATAAATGAAAAACATGTTATATTTGTTGAATTTAAATGAGACAAATGACTTCAGGCTATCCCCATCCCATATAATTAAAGCGTCATCCACGAAACGCAGGTAGTTTTTTTAATATGCTTTATATATGGATTTTTTATATCCTATATTAGATCTTCCTCTACTGTTGCCAAAAATAAATTAGCTAAAGTGCTTGCAGCTGGGGTCCCCATGGCCACTCCACTACGTTGCAAATACCAAGTATTACCAAAGTTGAAGGCATTATGGGTGAGTACCAGATGTAAAGCTTCTTCTATACATTTAATGTGAGCTGTTTTTTCCCTATTTTTACTAGTCTGTCCACTATGACCTCCACCGCTAATTGTTGTGGGATCCTAGTGAACAGACTTTCAATATCAAGGGATACCCACTTGAAAGATGTTTGCCATTCAAAATTGTCTAGATGTTGGACTAAATCGTCCGTATCTTTTACATACGATGGAATACAGATTAACAACGGGTGTAGTAGCCAATCCAAGTATTTTGATAATGGTTCTGTAAGAGAACCGATCCCCGACACGATCGGGTTCGACCGGGTGGTGCGGTTATAGATTTATGAATTTTAGGGACCGTATACCAGTGTGGTTTGCTAAGAAATAATGGCAACAATTTCTCTGCTCTATTTTTTGACAAAAAGCCTGAAGTCACTTGTCTATTAAAAAATCCACGTAATTTTTCTTTTAAATTTTGAGGTGGGATCACTTTTTAATACCTGATGTATGTATTACCCAGCTGTGTCTGTGCTTCAGTCAAATAATGTTGGAGTGACGCCAGCTCTTGGAATGAGATGATGCTGTAGCTTATTAGCACTTTTTTTTATTGCTCCGGGCTTCTTCTACTAAAGCTTTGCGCTCTGACTCGTTCGCATTCTTCTGGCACTTTCTCTGCAGGTGTCGGGGAATAGATTCCTGCTCTGTGCATCAAAATTTGCAAGAATTAGACAGTAAATCCAATATGCACATAAATAAATTCTCAAAAGTATTCGACTAAAATGTTACTTTATTGAGCAAAATTTGACATACAAAAATGTAAACAGACAGTTTAAAACACAAATACAATCCTGCTGTTTACCAGAAGAGAAACCACTTATACCCTTACTCAAGAATACATATGATGCTGATGTTCCTTAAAATGTATTTATGTATTAGAGAATGAATTAAGGCATAAAATTGCACATACAAATGTCGCTGCCGCTGCTCAGTGGTGGCTCGAGCTGTGGGCCGGATCCCGGGGGTTCTCGAGCGGCGCTCCTCGCCCGTGAGTGAAAGGGGGGAATTTGGGTGTTGGGATAATGTCCGTGACGCCACCCACGGTTGTAGTGATTTCACCACCGCTGCTCAATATGGGGCTCCCGGGGATGGTGATGCAGAGCAGCCAGGTGTTGTGTTGCCCCTCCGTGGGTAGGGGTTGGTGATCCCGGGGCCCGGTGATGGAGTGCAGGGTGCAGGGACTGGTGGGCGCAGGGACGCGGGGGCAGCGCTGTGCCTTGCGGCACTGTGGTACTCACTCAGCCTGAGACAGTGACACAGTTCTCGGTAAACAAACGGCTGGTTGGTCGGTCCCACGGACGGCTGCACTTGCTCACCCAGTCGGTAGCGGTGAAGTCCCTTTTCCTTGCACCTAATGTTGTCTGTTGGTCGTGATGGGTTCCCACCGGTAACCCGCTCCCCGGCTTCAAGCTGGACCGGAGGAGCTCTACTCTTTGCCCGCAGGCGCTGACCCTCAGAAACTGGTGCCCTGGTGGTGGCGGTGTCTCTGTTGTACAGGTTGGGCTGTTGCCTTCACTCGGGACTTGGTTGTTGGGGGATCTACGTCCCCTTCACTGACGGATTTGGCAAATTTGGCGACTCCTAGCCTTGCCGGGGTCCGAGAGGCCCCTGCCCTGGTGCTGACTGTCTTTTGGTACGCTGCTCCAGACCGCCGGGTCACTACCCGTCCGCGGTCCTTCCAGGAACTTCCAAACAGTCACCCCTTCAGACAATCACCACCGTTGCTGACCTTGCTGACTCCGTCCTGCACACAGCTGGACTCACTTCAAGCTTCCTTTCTGTAACTGTTCTCACTTTCCTTCAGCTTCTCTTACTCTTCCTTTACCACCTCCACGTCACTACTTTCACTTTCTTAGCTCATCTTAGCTGTTTACTCCTTTCCGTCCCTAGCTTGACTCCTCTCTAGCCCTCAGCTAGACTTCAACTGCTGGTTTTTCCCGCCTCCAGAGCTGTGTCCTCCTTGGTGGGCGGAGCCAACCGCCTGGCCCACCCCCTGGTGTGAACCCCAGCCTCTAGAGGAAGGCAACAAGGATTTTAGTTTAGCTTTGGTGTTCCTAACTGGGATGTAGGGTGTGATGGTGCATGACCTGTGACCCCTGGCTTGCCCAGGGCGTCACACAAACATAAAGGCACATAGGGTAAGGAGATATGCAACTGCGACTCCCAAACATTGGGGAAAAGAGGTGGGTTTAGAACTACCGAAGAAGTCCCTCATAACAGTAACAATCTGAAAATAGCAAATAACTAGGGATCATTGATCTGTATGTAGAAATTATACTGCATTACCTGTCACTCAAGTATTGGAAATATAACTCACAATAAATATATAGAATCGCGATCAAAAACAGGCTGCAGATCATATTTCATTTCATGCATGCATTATCACCATGGATTACGCTGATAGTAGCAGAAAGATAATATATTAACCATGCAATTTCTCTAACATGCAATATTAAAGATATCCACCCCTGTAGAGGAGAATACCGATGTATGGATACCGCGCTACCATCACCCACAACCACAGGTCATATCGGAGAATGTATGGGGGGTATACATAAGGCATATAGACTAACTAACAAAATAACATTAGAGTATCCTTTTAGTAGTTTTTTGGTAATTTTTATGCCAATCATAACCGTGTATATCCCCAAATCGTATTAAAGAATATATGTGGGTATACTACAGGCACCTATCCCAACTGGTGCATGGCAATAGAGTATGTTTAATATCCATGCGCACGAAGGTATGCTTCTCACCCAAATGTGTGATTAGACACATACTGGTATTACATCACATATCCTCATCCTAGTAGGGGCTGAGCAGTGTGCATTCTCCGGTTAGTCCATATGGTGTGCAGATAGAGCACACTATCCACCAGCATATAAAGTAGTGCAGAGTCACAGGTTAAATTTCCACCATGACAACAATACATGTAATGACAATAGTGTTACAGACCTGAGTAATGATTGCAGTTCACACCCACCGCGCCTCAACGCGTTTCACCACCTGGGCTTCCTCAGGAGGCGGATATTTGCCCTGCCAAGCCGTTGCTCCTTATATATGCCACTGGATGTGTTCACATGGTCCGCAATCACAGAGTCCCGCTCCATGTTTGTATCGGCGCGGCCATACTTCCGGTCGGGGGAGGTATCAGAGCAGTGACCTCACACCAGTTCCGGCCAGGGGCGGGATGCATGCAGGCTCCGCATCCATGGCAACGCAATGCCAAAGGTACAGAGCATGCGCACAGCCCGCTCCCGGCGGCCGTACTATGGAGCGAAGTGTCCTCCAACCTGAATACAGCCGCGCACAGCATGGATAGTACAAGAGTACAGCGCTTCCCACGGCCGTAGACCATGCGAACTCCAGGGCACAGATCGAGGCTGTTCAATCACCCATATTTCTTATTTCTTTATATGGTCATTATTGACCCCCATAGTTGGCCACTGCTTTTATTAGTCGTTAATAAGAACTGCAATCATTACCAATAGGTCAGCACTGTAAACAAGCAGGGGAAAGGAAAGGGACATATATCAACCATAGTACTGTAAATATCCATATGAACAGAACATCCTTACATATACATGCATTCACAAGTTACTTTACTATAACTACATAGGTATAGCATTAGATGTAACAGAAATGATGTATATTTTATTCATATCTATCAACCATTTCATATATGGACTTCAATGCCACACCTACGCAGTGTCAGCTAGTATCCACCTACCCATTTTTAAATACACTTATATGATTTAAGTTATTTTCAATTGTTTAAGTTGTCTGCGTCACAACCTAGCAGAATTGCACCTTACAAATGTCCCATAGCTTAGACCTATAATTCCATACTCAAAGATAGCATCAGATGGAAGGGGACACATATTTATAGTCAATTGTTATAAAGATATTCTTTTCTGACACAATAGGTAAGGAAGAAATCCATGTGTAACGCAAGTAGGGTCAGGTTAGGTACTCTTCACTGAAGAACTGCTTCAAGGATGCCAACCATGCATATGGATACCATAGATTGTCCAATAATAGTGGTCCATATATATAAATATAGGGGATGTGGTCCACCACTGCAAGTCCATTCCAATTATGGATATATCCAAATGTAGATAAATCAGACCCCTTATTATAGAGGCTTCCCGTATGATGTCGCTAATCCTCATTAGATGACAGAACTGGTGAATAGATATGACCTCGAGGAAACAGTAGAATTAATGACCACGGCAGGGTACATCATTTTTACCCCAAACATAACCATAGACAATATAAAATTAAGAATAAAAATACAAAATACAATTAAAAGTAAAAAGACATCAACCAGTATAGGTGACCACGTTCACAAAAAGGCATTAAACCCAAAATTTTCATTAAGGCCGTCTGGAGTTACTGTTCCCAGTCGGTAGATCCACCGACTTACCAGACGTGCCAGAATCCTACCAATGTCTCCACCCCTCACATCAATTTTGATTTGATCAATTGCTTTTACAATTAACTGGCGGGAGTCTGAGTTGTGGAACTCCCTAAAGTGCCTTGGAATCGTTTTAAGTTTCTCCACATCTGACGCTGTTTTAGAGTTTTTAATGTCTCTAATGTGTTCCCCAACTCAGATTTTTAGTTCCCTGGTGGTCATACCCACATAGTGTAACCCACAGGGACACGTAGCTTGGTATATGACGGCTTTAGAGGAGCAGTTTAACAGCTTTCTGATATCATACTCTCTATCTCCCCTAGCGCTGTGGAACGTTTTTGCCTTACGCATGTTACTACAGGTTTTGCATAGTCCACATGGGTAAAACCACACAGGACTGACTTTTGACTGATCATGTGATGTACCTCCATAGTGACTCCGTACCAGATGGTCTCTCATATTCCTAGCTCGTCGCGCCGTGATCATTGGGTATTGTGAAATGTTATTTTTCAATATCGGATCTGTAGTCAAGATCCCCCAGTGTTTTTTGACGATCTCTACGATATCATACCAACGATTGTTGTATGTCGTAATTAGACGAACCTCATTTTGCTTTTGTTTCTTGGGTTCCGTATAATTCGCATACAACAATTAATCCCTCGTGCATTTTTTTGCCCGATTTTATAACCTTTTTTGATTGTCCGCCTACTATATCCCCGGTGCAGGAACCTTTGTGTCAGGTCCTCTGCCTGCACCGAGAATGCCTCTTCAGTCGAACAGATCCTCCGGGCTCTCAGAAATTGAGCAGTAGGAATGCTCTTAATCGTTGCCGGAAAATGTGATGACTGGGCGTGTAGGAATGAGTTAGTCGCCGTAGGTTTCCTAAAGATATCCGTTGTGAGCCTACCATCATTAGTTGTTTGGATTTTCAAATCTAAAAAGTCAATCTCCCGTCCATATCGATATGTGAGGAAGATGTTACTGGGCTTATGGTTCAGCCTCTCAATAAACTCAGCCAGTTCCTTAGGGTTGCCATCCCACAGGAACCAGATGTCATCAATATAACGCATCCAGTTATTAACTTTATGGATGTTGACATCTGGCTCCGTAAGGAATAGCTCCCTTTCCCAGGCCCCCCAAGAACAGATTGGCATAAGCCGGGGCACAGGCCGCCCCCATGGCTGTGCCCTGTCTCTGAATATATGTAGCTCCTTTGAATGTAAACACATTATGAGTCAAAATGAACTCTAATAATGTCAATAGGAGTTCGACCAATCTATAATTCAAGCCACTAGTACTCAAAAAATGTGTAACAGCCTTGAGACCGTCATGGTGACCTATAGACGTGTACAGACTTTCCACATCTGCAGTCACCATGACGGTCTCAGGTTCAAGTACAATGTTATCCAACCTCTTTAGTGCCTCTGTGGTGTCCCTAAGATATGAAGGGAGGGAGGCGGCCAGAGGCTTCAGATAATAATCAAGCATCTGGCACACCCCCTCACATAGCCCATCTAGCCCTGATACAATTGGGCGTCCAGGTGGACAGCGGTTGTTCTTATGGAGCTTAGGTGTTAAATACAGGGTTGGCATCTTTGGGTGTTTAACGATTAAACAATCGAATAGTTTTTTAGGAATGATGCCTTGCCTTAGAGCATTTTCCAAGATTCTCACCAGGTCACTTTGGAATCCCGGTAAAGGGTCCATATATAACCTTTTATAGCATGCTCTGTTATTAAGCTGTCTGCTAACTTCTTTTTCGTACATATTATTTGGCCATATGACAAGGTTTCCACCTTTGTCCGCCGGCTTGAATTATACGTCTGTCCATCCTTTACGTTCTTCCAAGGCTCGCCGTTCTAGCATGCTCAGGTTTGAAAATCTATTAGGCTTGTGATTGAAATATTCAATATCCCGTGACACCATTTTCACAAACACATCAACTGCGGGGCATTGACTGAGGGGCGGGAATCTTTTAGATTTAGCATAGAGGTGAGTAGGGAACTTACTTATGGTAGCACCATCCGCTTCTTCCGCTAATGCCTCGAGTGCCTCTAATGCTTCTTCTTCCCTCTCCACCTCTATTGGCCCCCCTGTAGTAGATTGGTTAAACATTCGCTTGAACAACAATTTGCGAGCAAATAAGTGCACATCTTTGATAGCTGTGAACGTATCCAGCTGCATCGTAGGGGCAAAAGATAAGCCCCTACCAAGCAGCTGGATTTGAACGTCGGATAATTCGTGATCCGAAAGATTTATTACCTTATATTGATCCAGGCGTTCACTCAGTCTGAAGAGTCTGACCTCCATGTTTCCTTGCACCACCAGATCTAGTATTGATCTTACTAACAGATTGGTCCGCTTCACTCATTGTGGCAATTGAAGATATAGAGCCTGTTTGGTCTCTTTCTTTTATTTGGGCCTGTCGTGAACTGCCACTTGAAAATTCTTTTGTTTGCATAGTCTGAGACATCTCTTTTGGTATTTTTTTGCTTTTGTAGTGCTAATTTCTTTTTCCCATTTCTGGGTATCTCTTTCAACTTCCTCTAGGAATTTGCTAAACATATCTTCAGAGAGCTCTGTACGTAGGTTAGTCTCTAGACTCGTTATTTCACTATCTAGGGCTGAGAGTGATGTCCTATTTTTATCTATAATAATTTCCAGGAAGGTCCTGGTGCAGCTCTCTGCCGCTTCCTCCCATCTTTTAATAAAATTTTATGCCTTAATTCATTCTCTAATAAAATGTATTTATGTAAGGAACATCAGCATCATATGTATTCTTGAGTAAGGGTATAAGTGGTTTCTATACTGAATAGATGCTATCCTGATTAGTGTGAAGCAAAACATGTGGAATGTGTGGTTACATGTTTACCAGAAGGTAGCAGGTTATTCAATCATAAACATGAACATGACCGTATATACCAACAGTTTCTTATATTATGATGGATTCTACCTGCTGCTGCTTCCCCCTAATATCTTTTCAAAAAAGGAGAAAAAGGAGATAAAGCACGGATAGTATACAAAAGTATAAATTTTTATTGAAGACAATACAACATAATATAAAAACATACAAAAAGGATTGGGTCAGAGGGGCGTGGGTAAGGACTAACAATCCTTAATAGTAAATTGTGGGGTGAGAGTTGCCATACAGAACCAGGCCAAGAGGGTGTTGTGTATATTAATGTAGCAGCGTGCATGTATAGGTCAATGGACCCACACATGCACCTGTGCTCAATGTAAACACCAAAAAGTTGTATTAACAGGTACAGCAGCTCATGGTAGCATAGAGCTCACATATATATACCTTAATCCCATTAAAATAAATAAATACACATGACTCAGAGATGCATTGGCAAAAAATGGCCGTGTTGTTTTATTAATGGTTACGTTAAAATGTATAACTTTAAATAAATTAATTACTTTTTCATAAATAAATAACTTCCAAAATTACCAAAAATTTTACATATCCCATATAAAACCATAAATCCACCCAACGAAAGTTGGGTGATTTTTTTCCCATCGAATGAAACAAACACGACATCATATAAATATAAAGGGGGAGGGCGGGTGGGTGATTCTTCTTGCTTGACAGGTGACACTGACACAGCTGACCAGAACAGCTGTAATTTATCCAACTTTCTTCCCGCTCAAAACTACCACTAACCAATCAAAACCCTCAAAATTGAGCGCGCAACAGGCTGAAGGAAAACCAGCTCCAGCCTGTTCACATTACCAGCTGCTATGCAGAAGTTAACCCTTCATAGTCAGAATAAAATACCACCCAACCCAAAATACCATATAAAAGCAGCTCACTAGCAGAAATCCCTGAGACAGTGACTCCTGGGCAGTTCAGGGAGATGAGGGGTCAGGAAAATGCTCTGTTTACTTCTGAGGGAGGAGGTTTGCTGGGAGCTATTCGGTGTCTGGGCAGCGCTTTCCTCCAGGCCGAAGCTTCCGCTTGTGGACTAGGCCGCAACTTCTACTCTCCACAGATAGCCCCAGGGCTTGCTGCACAGAGGGTCCCTCAATGCTGGGGTCACCGGAGGACAGGTCCCACCGCTGGGTGAGCTTTAAAATGCCTTCGGATTTTTTCACTTTTTAGCAGAGCTCTCCAGCCTCACGTCTGCTCCTTGCTCCAGTCAGGCCACGCCCCCCTCCAGATCATTTTTATTGTTCAAGCCCAAAGGGCCCATAGCATGGTATTTTATAATAGAATGTGCTTCCCTTTGGAGAAGTAATTTATGGGTGTCTCCACCCCTTGCTATTGTTTCAACCAGCTCTAAACCAGCAAATCTAAGTAAGTTGCAATCCGCATTGTGCGTTTCTTTCATATGGTTTATTAATTTTGTGGCACCTATCCCTGAAGGAATTGAATTACGATGCTCTCTAAAGCGAACAAATAGTGGTCTAATTGTCTTTCCAAACACAGAAATTTGATCAATGAAAATGACCGTGCACCACACTAAACAGTTAAGGTGTAAAGAAATTGGTACATATTCAGAATAATAGTGTGTGGGTCATATGGATGTGATTGACCTACGGTAGCATAACTAGGCACCGAACACAGAACAAAAAATTCAAAGGGAACCGATTAGGTCAAAAAAGTATAACATCTTTATTATTAAAAATGATTGCCAACTGGCAGAAAACCTAAAAACAGTGGCATCACATGTATTAATATTGTGTGCAGTGAGGGCAGGTATCAAAGTACAGGTATTACAATATTAATGTTGAGGCCGATGAAAGGCATACAAAAATGTAAAACCAATTCATAATACTAAAGCTGAAAGTTGTTAGAAAAATTCAAAAGGGTTGGAATATCATATCAATTTGACATCAATAGTATAACCATACAGAGAAAAATCCAGTTATCAGCCTGCACATGTACAATGGTATTGACAGTGGTATGTAAAGTGAAAGTTTACATGTAAAAGTGGGGGAAGGGGGGGGGGGGTTACAAAGTGTGTGTACACATGTATAAGTGGAGGTTGAAGGAGTGTACATGTGAGGCATATACAAAAAACAAATTTTTATGAAGCATGTATAAGAGTTGAAAGAACTATAGTGCAGGGAGTAGCTGTGGCAAAAAATTCAGCCAAGATTTAGGTATAAAAGAGACATATAGAGAGGTTTTTTACCTGGACACGGAGATACCAATGCTCACATGTGATGCCAGCCCCGACGCGCACGTTTCGGCGTCACCTTCGTCAGGGGGTGGAGTCATCATGGTCAGGGTCCCGATATATATATTAGAAAGATAGGCTGAAGAACCAATGGAAAGGAATAGCGTGGGGGTGTGTACATCATGTGACCGACACAGCAAAAACCATGAGCGGCTGCAGTGTAAGTCACTCACCGAAAAGCGGAAGTGTATAGCCGGAAGTAACCCTCATTGGGGGGCGCGCACGTCACACTACCCCGCCCTCCCAGGAGACTGTCACGGATCGTGACGACATCTAGGGGAATACAGGGGGGCGTGGGTATAGTGACGCACGGCCAGAAAACAAAATCAAAGAGCAGGCCAACACCCTGCCCCATGATTGGCTGCAGTGTATGTCACTCACAGGAAAGTGAAAGTGTATGGCCAGGAGTAACCCTCGGTGGGGCGCGCGCACACATCACACTACCCCGCCCTCCAAGGAGACGGTCACGAATCGTGACGACATCTGAGGGAATACAGGGGGGGGGGCGTGGGTATAGTAACGCGCGGCCGAAAAACACATTCATAGAGTGCAGACCAGCACCCCGCCCCCGCACCTCCCACAGAAACGCCGACCGTAAATATGGCAGCACTCAGGGGGGAGGTGCGGGGAACGGGATGGTGCCGACAAGCACCCCAGGAGTGAAACCGGGATTTCAGGCTAACAGACGCCTACATGCCTCTTATCTAAGAAGTCAAATCAAAATCTGACAGCATCTTGGAGAAGGGGGCCCGCTAGGGGGCGTAAATGTGGTGACACACAAGTGGGAGTGTCAACCATCAATGTCACAGGAGCCAACAGGGATAACAAAACCTCAGAACGGGGGTGGGGATACTAGTCTCACAACCCATGGAATGATAAAAAACCCCCATTATAGGACATAAGGCATGGTGTCTGTGGTATTCAAAATTAGAGGGGAAATAAAAAAGTTAATTTGATGTAAAAAAACAACAAAAGTATATATGAGTAATAAGAGGAAGGGGGAAGGGGAAGGGGAGGGTTAAGGGGGGGAGGGTTAAGGGGGGGAGGGGAAGGGGGGGGGGCAAAAGGAAAGGTGTGATATGCAAGGGAAAAACAACTAAAGTATGCGTGAATGGTGTGTGGCGAAAGTGAATAGGCAGTTAGTAAATCAAATGTATATATAAAATGGTAAAAAGTGAACTCAGTGTATACATTAAGATAATGGAATGAAAAGTGAGAGAAAAAGAGAGCAAAGTAACCAGATATATATGGAAACATTTCTCTTAGTCAAACACTCAGACACACCTAGTAAATTACATAAAAACAGCCTACCGGAAAGGAGGCAACATGAATTTATACGGGAGAATAGCTAAAGTGGGAAATACTAAAAGATAAAAATAAAAAATATATATACACACATATGACTATTCTCACTACAGCAGCTGATGGTGCCCATGCATCAATATAATTGTAAGTATGACAGCATGCGATAAAGAAGGAGGTGAAAAATGGTGACAAGAACAGAACATTAACAAGAATAGATCAGGAAAGTGAAGACAAGTGAGGGAAAAATAAATAAAGAAGGTGAAAAAGGTGAAAAACTGTCAAGGGAAATATTAATAAATGTATAAAAGATGCATAGGCCACAGCAGCACCCAATTTAGTATATATTAAAATTCCATGAAGTAATAGATCATACAATAAATAGTATATGCAAATGTATCATAATATATCATATCAAAACCAAGTGAGAGAAAAGGGGGGAGAGGGGAAGGGGAAGGGAAGGGAAGGGAAGGGTAGGGTAGGGTAGGGTAGGGTAGGGTAGGGTATGTTGAGGAGGAAAATCCGATGAATCCCATCAAATCCGGAGCAGATATGTAAATATTTTCGGATAATGCAGACAGCCACACAAGAATTCAGCCATTATGGATCATGATACACAAAGGGAGGGGGCCCTGAGAAATAAATAAAAACAATTAAAAATAGATTAAAAACACATAAACATATAAAAATAGATGACAAATAATTCACAGAAAAGGAACGAAGCTCAGATTTTCATTGAGACCCAGGGGATGCAAGGTGTTTAGTGTCCATATCCATTTTGCCTCAATTTTGGCAAGTTGTTTTTTTGTCACCCCCCACGAATATGGGGGATAAGATGATCAATACCGCGTACACGCAATTGAGAGGCATCGCATCCATGGTGAATTTTAAAATGTTTAGGTATAGTTTTAAGAGAGAATAGATCTTTACTGTCTTTTGCCGCTAAAATACCATTAACATGCTCACGGACGCGTACTTTAAGTTGGCGTGAAGTAAGGCCAATGTAGATGAGTCCACAAGGACAAGTGGCATAATAGATGACAGCTGTAGTATTGCATGTTATCGCGTGTGTAATTTTGAAAGTTTTGGTGGCGTCAGAATTAAGAAATGTAGTAGCATTATCAATATTGGGGCAGGCTACACATTTGCCACAAGGGGAACAACCCCATGGTCGCTTGTTTTGATCCAAAAAAGTCACCAATTTGTTTGAATAATGGCTCTTCACCAGACAATCCCTCAGATTATCAGCTCTTCTATATGTTATGTTTGGTTTATCGTGAATATATTGGGAAAAGATGGGATCTGCCAGTAAAATGGGCCAATACCTAGCCAGACATGACCGTAGAGTTTCAAAATGCGAATGATATTTAGTTATAAACCTAACTTTGTTTGATGAAGACTTATCCCTATTAGATGAATATAAGGCTTGTTGTCTCGTTGTATGTCTGGCTCTATTATAGGCCCTTTTCACTGATCTCTTGCTGTATCCTCTCGCATAAAACCTTTCCTTTAAGGCTTCTGCCTGCTTTTCAAAATCCAAATCGTTTGAACAAATGCGTCTCAACCTCAAAAATTGGCCCACTGGAACTGATTGAATGGTAGCTGTGGGGTGAGAGGATGATGCATGGAGTACAGCATTAACTGCTGTCTCCTTGCGAAAAAGGTCAGTTTGAAGCATATTACACGAGTCCCTTTTGACAGTGACGTCCAAAAAATCAATGTTTTTTTTGTCAAAATGGTAAGTAAGATGGATATTGACGTCATTGTCATTAAGTCTATTCATGAAATCATGTAGGGACTTGATGGTGTCCTGCCAGATGAAAAAGATATCATCAATGTACCGCGTCCAAAAAAGGACGCGGTCCATTGATGGTAGCCCATCTGACATAAAGAGGTCTCTTTCCCACAGCCCCAGGAACAAATTAGCATATGAGGGCGCGAAAGGCGCCCCCATTGCTGTGCCCTGGAGCTGTAGGAAAAAGGACCCCTTAAAGACAAAAAAAATTGTGAGACAAGGAGAAATCCAGAAGTTGTAGGATGAAATTGGACAAATTAGAAGACAAGGATGAGGTCCTAAGAAAAAATTGTGATGCTTGTAAACCGTCACTATGTTTGATATTAGTATAAAGTGACTCGACATCACAGGTAACAAGCAGGGAGATATCATCAATATATAACCCATCAATCTTTTTCAGGAAATCCCCAGTGTCTTTAGTATGGGAAGATAAACTTTCAACCAATGGCTGTAAATGGAAATAAATATATTTCCCAACATTTTCCAAGTAGTTGTTGTTCCCGGAGATTATAGGTCTACCAGGCGGGATATGGATATTTTTGTGTACTTTGGGAAGGAGGTACAAGGTAGGTATGGTGGGCTCACTAACCTTTAATGTCTGATATAGTTCTTTAGAAATAATTTCGGTATCTTTAGCCGTTTTTAAGATCTTAAAGAGTTCCATCTGAAATTTTATGAGAGGATTAAAGGTTAATTTTTTATAACAAGTATGATTATTTAGTTGTCTAAAAGCCTCAGTTTCATACATTGTTTTGGGCCAGAGGACCACATTCCCACCTTTTGTCAGCTGGTTTGATGACAATATCCGACAAATTCTGGAGTTTCTTAAAACTGCACCTTTCCGCAGAATTTAGGTTATCGTGTTTAATACCACTAGGTATATTCTCAATTTCACGACTCACCATTTTAACAAAAAGATCAAGATTGGAATAAGTTGACAAAGGTGGGAATTTCTTAGATTTAGGTTTAATCGTGGAGGGGACCTTACCTCCTTCCCCAGCATTGTGCTCATGGGATAACTTATCAAGGATGGCTAACGCCTTTTGTTCTGCTTCTGTTGGGAAAAGTGAAAGATGTTTCGTCATGAAAATATTTTTTAAACATAAGCGATCGTGCAAAGATGTGTAGGTCTTTCACCACTGTAAATTTGTCGACTTTAGCAGTAGGGCAAAAGGATAAACCTTTGCCAAGTACCAAACAATGTTTCAGTAAGTTGATGAGAACTTAGGTTAATTACCTTGAGGTAGGCTTTTTTATATTCAGGAGAATGGCCAAAATGTCGTCTAGGTGAGGGAGGTGGATGTAGTCTATTGGCTACAAAACGGGGTTCCCTTTTTCGCTTAGGAGTGTCATCTGTAGTTGATAACCTATGCGAAGATACATCAGACGCAGCACTGATGGATGTACTTGAGGTCATGGACCCAGTTCTCTGTCTGTTTATTGGTTGTGTATTGGGTTTTCTCCATCTATAGACGTTACTGGTTGAGTAGTCCTTAAGGTCTCGTGCTAATTTGGTCGCCTGGTTAGTTTGTATCTCTTTAACCCATGTATCAATGCTTTTGTCAGTTTAGGTATTGATGGAGTTGCATTGATCGGTAGATAATTCTGTTTGAGCGGTAGCATATAAGTTACTCAAAGCCTTATCAATATCTAGTACTTTTTTGGTATTCAAACTGACTAACAATTCCATTAATTTATGAGGTATCATTACAGATACTTTCCCAGGTGTTTTTGAACACATCATCATCTACT
The DNA here is from genome assembly GCF_048569485.1 of Anomaloglossus baeobatrachus. NCBI lineage: Eukaryota > Metazoa > Chordata > Amphibia > Anura > Aromobatidae > Anomaloglossus > Anomaloglossus baeobatrachus. The sequence continues at coordinate 10,797,745 of NC_134364.1, read as the reverse complement.
GGAAAAGAGGGAATGACACGGACACGTAATCCCCTGGGGATCAATTTTTTCTTGATGTAATTTTCTAAAAAAAGCGAGCAACTGCCGCATTTATGGTTTCCCACTGGTCCCATACGATGTAGCCAAGTGTTAGGGGGAATATAGTGTCGCGGGCGGGGAGGGGACGCTGCGCTCACCCACTGCTCGGGTTCGGCGCTTGCTACTGCTTGCTTGCTGGCTGCTCGGTGGCTCAAGCAGCGGGCCGGATCCCGGGGACTCGAGCGGCGCTCCTCGCCCGTGAGTGAAAAGGGGATTGGTTTTGGGGATTTATTTTCCGTGACGCCACCCACGGTTGTGGTGAGGTTGTGACACCACCGCTGCTCTGGACGGGGATCCCGGGAGCGATGACAGGGAGCAGCTTGGATGTTTGTTTCTTCCCCTCCGTGGTAGGGGGATTGGTTGTCCCAGGGCCCGGTGAGGGAGGTATGCGTGGCAGGTGGGTTACGGGACCTGGTGAGGTGCAGGGTCGCGGGGCCAGCGCGGTGCCGCACGGCACGGTAGTACTCACTCAGCCAATGATGAATGCAAAGTCCTTGGTAAAACACACGGCTGGATGGACTGGGCCCACTGACTGCTGCGGTGGTTTCTGCTCCCGGAAGGTTGATGGGACCAGTCTTTCCCTGCACCTTTAGAACGTTGTTGGCACTGATGGCTTCCCACTGGTAACCCGCTCCCCAGCTCGGATGGATGCTGAGGGAGCCCCTTTTGCCCGCAGGCTCTGGCCCTGGGAACTGTAGCCTTGGCGGTGACTGTTTCCCTTCACGGTTTGAGCTGTTGCCTTCTATCGGGTCTTGACTGCTGGGAAACCCTGGAGGTTCCCTTCGCTAACGGATTTGACCTTTCTAACGGCGACTCCTAGCCTGGTCGGGGTCCGTAGGCCCTGCCGAACGGTGCTGGCTTCTTTGTTTCCCGATCAGATACCGGCGGGCCACCGCCCGTCCCCGGTCCTTACGGTTCACTCCAATCTGCCTTTCCTGCAGACGGTCACCACCGTCTGCCAACCTTGCTGTTTGTGCCCGGGCCACGCACCCGGACATGGTCAGACAGTTGCTCCTTTGCTACTTCTCCAAACTACACTCCTCTCCCTTTCCCTCTCGGAACTTCACTCTAAACTGCACTGAACTTCCTCTTCCTGCCTCCAGGACTGTGAACTCCTCGGTGAGCGGAGACCAACCGCCTGGCTCCACCCCCTGGTGTGGACATCAGCCCCTGGAGGAAGTCAACAAGGATTTTGTCTGGCTTAGATGTGCCTAGCCAGGGTGTGGGGTGTGTTGTTGTTGTTCCTGACACGCCCTGGCTTGTCCAGGGCACCACAATAGCGTTTAACAGGCAGATCCCCTATATTTCTTGTGCGTCTGTATGTAATTAAAGGCTTGTTTGCTATAACAGCTAATTCTTTATCCTTTTCAATGATGTGCCAATTTTTGTTAATAGATCTAATTATTCTGTCCATTGGACCGTATGTAAAGCTGAAAACAAAATGCTCTTGATTTTTATTACAAAGTTTTTGACTACCTTTATTATCAAAAGATGTTTTTCTAGATTTTTTCTGAAGGATTTTTTCTTCAGCTCGTTTTTGTGCGCCATTTATTTCTGAGGGAGAATAACCTCGCTCTTGAAACCTCTGAGCTCATTCAGCTAATTTGGTCACATCATTGTTTATTCTGTATACTCTTAAAAATTGGCTAAAAGGTACAGATTTTAACACGCGTGCAGGGTGTGCACTATTGTGATGCAATAACATATTGACCGCTGTGGGCTTTCTATATAGTTCCCTTGTTGTTTTACCTTCACATACAGACAACTTTACATCAAGAAATTCGATGCTCTGGTCTCCAAATAAATGAAAAACATGTTATATTTGTTGAATTTAAATGAGACAAATGACTTCAGGCTATCCCCATCCCATATAATTAAAGCGTCATCCACGAAACGCAGGTATTTTTTAATATGCTTTATATATGGATTTTTTATATCCTATATTAGATCTTCCTCTACTGTTGCCAAAAATAAATTAGCTAAAGTGCTTGCAGCTGGGGTCCCCATGGCCACTCCACTACGTTGCAAATACCAAGTATTACCAAAGTTGAAGGCATTATGGGTGAGTACCAGATGTAAAGCTTCTTCTATACATTTAATGTGAGCTGTTTTTTCCCTATTTTTACTAGTCTGTCCACTATGACCTCCACCGCTAATTGTTGTGGGATCCTAGTGAACAGACTTTCAATATCAAGGGATACCCACTTGAAAGATGTTTGCCATTCAAAATTGTCTAGATGTTGGACTAAATCGTCCGTATCTTTTACATACGATGGAATACAGATTAACAACGGGTGTAGTAGCCAATCCAAGTATTTTGATAATGGTTCTGTAAGAGAACCGATCCCCGACACGATGGGTCGACCGGGTGGTGCGGTTATAGATTTATGAATCTTAGGGACCGTATACCAGTGTGGTTTGCTAAGAAATAATGGCAACAATTTCTCTGCTCTATTTTTTGACAAAAAGCCTGAAGTCACTTGTCTATTAAAAAATCCACATAATTTTTCTTTTAAATTTTGAGGTGGGATCACTTTTTAATACCTGATGTATGTATTACCCAGCTGTGTCTGTGCTTCAGTCAAATAATGTTGGAGTGACGCCAGCTCTTGGAATGAGATGATGCTGTAGCTTATTAGCACTTTTTTTATTGCTCCGGGCTTCTTCTACTAAAGCTTTGCGCTCTGACTCGTTCGCATTCTTCTGGCACTTTCTCTGCAGGTGTCGGGGAATAGATTCCTGCTCTGTGCATCAAAATTTGCAAGAATTAGACAGTAAATCCAATATGCACATAAATAAATTCTCAAAAGTATTCGACTAAAATGTTACTTTATTGAGCAAAATTTGACATACAAAAATGTAAACAGACAGTTTAAAACACAAATACAATCCTGCTGTTTACCAGAAGAGAAACCACTTATACCCTTACTCAAGAATACATATGATGCTGATGTTCCTTAAAATGTATTTATGTATTAGAGAATGAATTAAGGCATAAAATTGCACATACAAATGTCGCGGACGGGGAGGAGGGTGTCAGCACACCGCGCTCGCCCCTTCTGCTCGGGTCCGGCGGCTGCCGCTGCTCAGTGGTGGCTCGAGCTGTGGGCCGGATCCCGGGGGTTCTCGAGCGGCGCTCCTCGCCCGTGAGTGAAAGGGGGGAATTTGGGTGTTGGGATAATGTCCGTGACGCCACCCACGGTTGTGGTGATTTCACCACCGCTGCTCAATATGGGGCTCCCGGGGATGGTGATGCAGAGCAGCCAGGTGTTGTGTTGCCCCTCCGTGGGTAGGGGTTGGTGATCCCGGGGCCCGGTGATGGAGTGCAGGGTGCAGGGACTGGTGGGCGCAGGCACGCGGGGGCAGCGCTGTGCCTTGCGGCACTGTGGTACTCACTCAGCCTGAGACAGTGACACAGTTCTCGGTAAACAAACGGCTGGTTGGTCGGTCCCACGGACGGCTGCACTTGCTCACCCAGTCGGTAGCGGTGAAGTCCCTTTTCCTTGCACCTAATGTTGTCTGTTGGTCGTGATGGGTTCCCACCGGTAACCCGCTCCCCGGCTTCAAGCTGGACCGGAGGAGCTCTACTCTTTGCCCGCAGGCGCTGACCCTCAGAAACTGGTGCCCTGGTGGTGGCGGTGTCTCTGTTGTACAGGTTGGGCTGTTGCCTTCACTCGGGACTTGGTTGTTGGGGGATCTACGTCCCCTTCACTGACGGATTTGGCAAATTTGGCGACTCCTAGCCTTGCCGGGGTCCGAGAGGCCCCTGCCCTGGTGCTGACTGTCTTTTGGTACGCTGCTCCAGACCGCCGGGTCACTACCCGTCCGCGGTCCTTCCAGGAACTTCCAAACAGTCACCCCTTCAGACAATCACCACCGTTGCTGACCTTGCTGACTCCGTCCTGCACACAGCTGGACTCACTTCAAGCTTCCTTTCTGTAACTGTTCTCACTTTCCTTCAGCTTCTCTTACTCTTCCTTTACCACCTCCACGTCACTACTTTCACTTTCTTAGCTCATCTTAGCTGTTTACTCCTTTCCGTCCCTAGCTTGACTCCTCTCTAGCCCTCAGCTAGACTTCAACTGCTGGTTTTTCCCGCCTCCAGAGCTGTGTCCTCCTTGGTGGGCGGAGCCAACCGCCTGGCCCACCCCCTGGTGTGAACCCCAGCCTCTAGAGGAAGGCAACAAGGATTTTAGTTTAGCTTTGGTGTTCCTAACTGGGATGTAGGGTGTGATGGTGCATGACCTGTGACCCCTGGCTTGCCCAGGGCGTCACACAAACATAAAGGCACATAGGGTAAGGAGATATGCAACTGCGACTCCCAAACATTGGGGAAAAGAGGTGGGTTTAGAACTACCGAAGAAGTCCCTCATAACAGTAACAATCTGAAAATAGCAAATAACTAGGGATCATTGATCTGTATGTAGAAATTATACTGCATTACCTGTCACTCAAGTATTGGAAATATAACTCACAATAAATATATAGAATCGCGATCAAAAACAGGCTGCAGATCATATTTCATTTCATGCATGCATTATCACCATGGATTACGCTGATAGTAGCAGAAAGATAATATATTAACCATGCAATTTCTCTAACATGCAATATTAAAGATATCCACCCCTGTAGAGGAGAATACCGATGTATGGATACCGCGCTACCATCACCCACAACCACAGGTCATATCGGAGAATGTATGGGGGGTATACATAAGGCATATAGACTAACTAACAAAATAACATTAGAGTATCCTTTTAGTAGTTTTTTGGTAATTTTTATGCCAATCATAACCGTGTATATCCCCAAATCGTATTAAAGAATATATGTGGGTATACTACAGGCACCTATCCCAACTGGTGCATGGCAATAGAGTATGTTTAATATCCATGCGCACGAAGGTATGCTTCTCACCCAAATGTGTGATTAGACACATACTGGTATTACATCACATATCCTCATCCTAGTAGGGGCTGAGCAGTGTGCATTCTCCGGTTAGTCCATATGGTGTGCAGATAGAGCACACTATCCACCAGCATATAAAGTAGTGCAGAGTCACAGGTTAAATTTCCACCATGACAACAATACATGTAATGACAATAGTGTTACAGACCTGAGTAATGATTGCAGTTCACACCCACCGCGCCTCAACGCGTTTCACCACCTGGGCTTCCTCAGGAGGCGGATATTTGCCCTGCCAAGCCGTTGCTCCTTATATATGCCACTGGATGTGTTCACATGGTCCGCAATCACAGAGTCCCGCTCCATGTTTGTATCGGCGCGGCCATACTTCCGGTCGGGGGAGGTATCAGAGCAGTGACCTCACACCAGTTCCGGCCAGGGGCGGGATGCATGCAGGCTCCGCATCCATGGCAACGCAATGCCAAAGGTACAGAGCATGCGCACAGCCCGCTCCCGGCGGCCGTACTATGGAGCGAAGTGTCCTCCAACCTGAATACAGCCGCGCACAGCATGGATAGTACAAGAGTACAGCGCTTCCCACGGCCGTAGACCATGCGAACTCCAGGGCACAGATCGAGGCTGTTCAATCACCCATATTTCTTATTTCTTTATATGGTCATTATTGACCCCCATAGTTGGCCACTGCTTTTATTAGTCGTTAATAAGAACTGCAATCATTACCAATAGGTCAGCACTGTAAACAAGCAGGGGAAAGGAAAGGGACATATATCAACCATAGTACTGTAAATATCCATATGAACAGAACATCCTTACATATACATGCATTCACAAGTTACTTTACTATAACTACATAGGTATAGCATTAGATGTAACAGAAATGATGTATATTTTATTCATATCTATCAACCATTTCATATATGGACTTCAATGCCACACCTACGCAGTGTCAGCTAGTATCCACCTACCCATTTTTAAATACACTTATATGATTTAAGTTATTTTCAATTGTTTAAGTTGTCTGCGTCACAACCTAGCAGAATTGCACCTTACAAATGTCCCATAGCTTAGACCTATAATTCCATACTCAAAGATAGCATCAGATGGAAGGGGACACATATTTATAGTCAATTGTTATAAAGATATTCTTTTCTGACACAATAGGTAAGGAAGAAATCCATGTGTAACGCAAGTAGGGTCAGGTTAGGTACTCTTCACTGAAGAACTGCTTCAAGGATGCCAACCATGCATATGGATACCATAGATTGTCCAATAATAGTGGTCCATATATATAAATATAGGGGATGTGGTCCACCACTGCAAGTCCATTCCAATTATGGATATATCCAAATGTAGATAAATCAGACCCCTTATTATAGAGGCTTCCCGTATGATGTCGCTAATCCTCATTAGATGACAGAACTGGTGAATAGATATGACCTCGAGGAAACAGTAGAATTAATGACCACGGCAGGGTACATCATTTTTACCCCAAACATAACCATAGACAATATAAAATTAAGAATAAAAATACAAAATACAATTAAAAGTAAAAAGACATCAACCAGTATAGGTGACCACGTTCACAAAAAGGCATTAAACCCAAAATTTTCATTAAGGCCGTCTGGAGTTACTGTTCCCAGTCGGTAGATCCACCGACTTACCAGACGTGCCAGAATCCTACCAATGTCTCCACCCCTCACATCAATTTTGATTTGATCAATTGCTTTTACAATTAACTGGCGGGAGTCTGAGTTGTGGAACTCCCTAAAGTGCCTTGGAATCGTTTTAAGTTTCTCCACATCTGACGCTGTTTTAGAGTTTTTAATGTCTCTAATGTGTTCCCCAACTCAGATTTTTAGTTCCCTGGTGGTCATACCCACATAGTGTAACCCACAGGGACACGTAGCTTGGTATATGACGGCTTTAGAGGAGCAGTTTAACAGCTTTCTGATATCATACTCTCTATCTCCCCTAGCGCTGTGGAACGTTTTTGCCTTACGCATGTTACTACAGGTTTTGCATAGTCCACATGGGTAAAACCACACAGGACCGACTTTTGACTGATCATGTGATGTACCTCCATAGTGACTCCGTACCAGATGGTCTCTCATATTCCTAGCTCGTCGCGCCGTGATCATTGGGTATTGTGAAATGTTATTTTTCAATATCGGATCTGTAGTCAAGATCCCCCAGTGTTTTTTGACGATCTCTACGATATCATACCAACGATTGTTGTATGTCGTAATTAGACGAACCTCATTTTGCTTTTGTTTCTTGGGTTCCGTATAATTCGCATACAACAATTAATCCCTCGTGCATTTTTTTGCCCGATTTATAACCTTTTTTGATTGTCCGCCTACTATATCCCCGGTGCAGGAACCTTTGTGTCAGGTCCTCTGCCTGCACCGAGAATGCCTCTTCAGTCGAACAGATCCTCCGGGCTCTCAGAAATTGAGCAGTAGGAATGCTCTTAATCGTTGCCGGAAAATGTGATGACTGGGCGTGTAGGAATGAGTTAGTCGCCGTAGGTTTCCTAAAGATATCCGTTGTGAGCCTACCATCATTAGTTGTTTGGATTTTCAAATCTAAAAAGTCAATCTCCCGTCCATATCGATATGTGAGGAAGATGTTACTGGGCTTATGGTTCAGCCTCTCAATAAACTCAGCCAGTTCCTTAGGGTTGCCATCCCACAGGAACCAGATGTCATCAATATAACGCATCCAGTTATTAACTTTATGGATGTTGACATCTGGCTCCGTAAGGAATAGCTCCCTTTCCCAGGCCCCCCAAGAACAGATTGGCATAAGCCGGGGCACAGGCCGCCCCCATGGCTGTGCCCTGTCTCTGAATATATGTAGCTCCTTTGAATGTAAACACATTATGAGTCAAAATGAACTCTAATAATGTCAATAGGAGTTCGACCAATCTATAATTCAAGCCACTAGTACTCAAAAAATGTGTAACAGCCTTGAGACCGTCATGGTGACCTATAGACGTGTACAGACTTTCCACATCTGCAGTCACCATGACGGTCTCAGGTTCAAGTACAATGTTATCCAACCTCTTTAGTGCCTCTGTGGTGTCCCTAAGATATGAAGGGAGGGAGGCGGCCAGAGGCTTCAGATAATAATCAAGCATCTGGCACACCCCCTCACATAGCCCATCTAGCCCTGATACAATTGGGCGTCCGGGTGGACAGCGGTTGTTCTTATGGAGCTTAGGTGTTAAATACAGGGTTGGCATCTTTGGGTGTTTAACGATTAAACAATCGAATAGTTTTTTAGGAATGATGCCTTCCCTTAGAGCATTTTCCAAGATTCTCACCAGGTCACTTTGGAATCCCGGTAAAGGGTCCATATATAACCTTTTATAGCATGCTCTGTTATTAAGCTGTCTGCTAACTTCTTTTTCGTACATATTATTTGGCCATATGACAAGGTTTCCACCTTTTGTCTGCCGGCTTGAATTGTACGTCTGTCCATCCTTTACGTTCTTCCAAGGCTCGCCGTTCTAGCATGCTCAGGTTTGAAAATCTATTAGGCTTGTGATTGAGATATTCAATATCCCGTGACACCATTTTCACAAACACATCAACTGCGGGGCATTGACTGAGGGGCGGGAATCTTTTAGATTTAGCATAGAGGTGAGTAGGGAACTTACTTATGGTAGCACCATCCGCTTCTTCCGCTAATGCCTCGAGTGCCTCTAATGCCTCTTCTTCCCTCTCCACCTCTATTGGCCCCCCTGTAGTAGATTGGTTAAACATTCGCTTGAACAACAATTTGCGAGCAAATAAGTGCACATCTTTGATAGCTGTGAACGTATCCAGCTGCATCGTAGGGGCAAAAGATAAGCCCCTACCAAGCAGCTGGATTTGAACGTCGGATAATTCGTGATCCGAAAGATTTATTACCTTATATTGATCCAGGCGTTCACTCAGTCTGAAGAGTCTGACCTCCATGTTTCCTTGCACCACCAGATCTAGTATTGATCTTGCTAACAGATTGGTCCGCTTCACTCATTGTGGCAATTGAAGATATAGAGCCTGTTTGGTCTCTTTCTTTTATTTGGGCCTGTCGTGAACTGCCACTTGAAAATTCTTTTGTTTGCATAGTCTGAGACATCCCTTTGGTATTTTTTTGCTTTTGTAGTGCTAATTTCTTTTTCCCATTTCTGGGTATCTTTCAACTTCCTCTAGGAATTTGCTAAACATATCTTCAGAGAGCTCTGTACGTAGGTTAGTCTCTAGACTCGTTATTTCACTATCTAGGGCTGAGAGTGATGTCCTATTTTTATCTATAATAATTTCCAGGAAGGTCCTGGTGCAGCTCTCTGCCGCTTCCTCCCATCTTTTAATAAAATTTTATGCCTTAATTCATTCTCTAATAAAATGTATTTATGTAAGGAACATCAGCATCATATGTATTCTTGAGTAAGGGTATAAGTGGTTTCTATACTAAATAGATGCTATCCTGATTAGTGTGAAGCAAAACATGTGGAATGTGTGGTTACATGTTTACCAGAAGGTAGCAGGTTATTCAATCATAAACATGAACATGACCGTATATACCAACAGTGTGGCATAAGATTGTATTTATTTATTGAGATTATAGGGTCATGTTCATAAATTTGCACTTGCAACAGTACTTTTATAACTAGCTTAGGACTAGATGTGGTCCAATATGGTCACATACAAGATAGCAATTTATTAAAGGGGTTATCCGGCTTCTTTGACTTTTTTTTTTATTTCCCTATTGGGCTACATTGGGGCAGGTAAGTAGATAGACCACTTACCTGCCCCGCTGTCAGCCCCTCTCACCCGGCTCAGAGCGGTCATGTGACCGCTCCTGCCGCTATTTTGCTGCTTCCGGTCATTGCACGTCTACATGGGCAGGGCCATGTTGACATGCAAATGTGGAACAGCTTGTGCCTCCCTGCTGGGTGTCTACAGTGCTAGGAGTCACCGCCCCCTTCCCTGCACCCTCCCACACATTCCCCTGCACCTCCAGTAACCTCCCCCTGCACTGCTGTGGGGTCCGTGACCTGGGGGCGGGGCCTGGCGGCAGCTGCCGTAGTGTCAGCTCCAGCACCAGGCCCCCTGCCCAGGATCGCACATTCAAATGTACCGGCATCACAGATCACCGATGCCGGTCCATTTGAAAGTGCTGATGAGAAGTCACTGTCACTGTCACTGTCCCTCCCGCTGTCTGTGCGCTCTGCAGCACAGCGGTGACGTCACTACTGTGCTGAAGAGAGCACAGACAGCGGACGAACGTGCAGGAGCGGCGGGGACCGAGGACGGGTGAGTATGTACTCCACATGTGTTCCCGATGGGGATGGGGGGGGTTGCAGAGCCATGTGTGCGTGTGCAGAGCCATGCGTGTGCGTGTACGGTGCAGAGCCATGCGTGTGCAGAGCCATGTGTGTGGTGCAGAGCCATGTGTGTGCGTGTGCAGAGCCATGTGTGTATGGTGCAGAGCCATGTGTGTGCGTGTACGGTGCAGAGCCATGTGTGTACGGTGCAGAGCCATGTGTGTACGGTGCAGAGCCATGTGTGTACGGTGCAGAGCCATGTGTGTACGGTGCAGAGCCATGTGTGTACGGTGCAGAGCCATGTGTGTACGGTGCAGAGCCATGTGTGTACGGTGCAGAGCCATGTGTGTGCGGGTGCAGAGCCATGTGTGTGCGGGTGCAGAGCCATGTGTGTGCGGGTGCAGAGCCATGTGTGTGCGGGTGCAGAGCCATGTGTGTGCGGGTGCAGAGCCATGTGTGTGCGGGTGCAGAGCCATGTGTGTGCGGGTGCAGAGCCATGTGTGTGCGGGTGCAGAGCCATGTGTGTGCGGGTGCAGAGCCATGTGTGTGCGGGTGCAGAGCCATGTGTGTGCGGGTGCAGAGCCATGTGTGTGCGGGTGCAGAGCCATGTGTGTGCGGGTGCAGAGCCATGTGTGTGCGGGTGCAGAGCCATGTGTGTGCGGGTGCAGAGCCATGTGTGTGCGGGTGCAGAGCCATGTGTGTGCGGGTGCAGAGCCATGTGTGTGCGGGTGCAGAGCCATGTGTGTGCGGGTGCAGAGCCATGTGTGTGCGGGTGCAGAGCCATGTGTGTGCGGGTGCAGAGCCATGTGTGTGCGGGTGCAGAGCCATGTGTGTGTGCGGGTGCAGAGCCATGTGTGTGTGCGGGTGCAGAGCCATGTGTGTGCGCGGGTGCAGAGCCATGTGTGCGCGGGTGCAGAGCCATGTGTGCGCGGGTGCAGAGCCATGTGTGTGCGGGTGCAGAGCCATGTGTGTGCGGGTGCAGAGCCATGTGTGTATGGTGCAGAGCCATGTGTGTGCGTGTACGGAGCAGAGCCATGTGTGTGCAGAGCCATGTGTGTGCGTGTGCAGAGCCATGTGTGTACGGTGCAGAGCCATGTGTGTGCGTGTGCAGAGCCATGTGTGTGCGTGTGCAGAGCCATGTGTGTACGGTGCAGAGCCATGTGTGTGCGTGTACAGTGCAGAGCCATGCGTGTGCAGAGCCATGTGTGTATGGTGCAGAGCCATGTGTGTGCGTGTACAGTGCAGAGCCATGTGTGTAGAGCCATGTGTGCGTGTGCAGAGCCATGTGTGTGCGTGTGCAGAGCCATGTGTGTACGGTGCAGAGCCATGTGTGTGCGTGTGCAGAGCCATGTGTGTGCGTGTACGGTGCAGAGCCATGCGTGTGCAGAGCCATGTGTGTATGGTGCAGAGCCATGTGTGTGCGTGTACGGTGCAGAGTCATGTGTGTATGGTGCAGAGCCATGTGTGTGCGTGTTCGGTGCAGAGCAATGTGTGTATGGTGCAGAGCCATGTGTGTGCGTGTTCGGTGCAGAGCCATGTGTGTATGGTGCAGAGCCATGTGTGTGCGTGTACGGTGCAGAGCCATGTGTGTGCGTGTAAGGTGCAGAGCCATGTGTGTACGGTGCAGAGCCATGTGTGTGCGGGTGCAGAGCCATGTGTGTGCGGGTGCAGAGCCATGTGTGTGCGGGTGCAGAGCCATGTGTGTGCGGGTGCAGAGCCATGTGTGTGCGGGTGCAGAGCCATGTGTGTGCGGGTGCAGAGCCATGTGTGTGCGGGTGCAGAGCCATGTGTGTGCGGGTGCAGAGCCATGTGTGTGCGGGTGCAGAGCCCGATGTGGGGCTGTTATTTGCAATGCTGTAGTGATACCAGGTCAGGTGCTGGGGAAGAATATACTGACATGGAATGTGTGTGCAGGGGGCGGGCAGGGGGCGAGGCTGGACACTGGGGAGGGGCTGGACACTGAGGCTGGGCGGTGACAGCTCTGACTGAGGTTCAGCACAGGAAGTGGTCATGTTTGCTGGATCTGAATGTAAACAAGAAGCTGCAGAGAATAAAGGGATAATTCAAGAGGAACAAAAGTTAGAAAACAGAAAATAACAATGTAGGGGTGATTAATATGACAATACAGCACAGATAAACTCAAAAATTTTTGTTAAGCTAATGTCGGACAACTCCTTTAAAGCACATATAGATCTTATATGGTGTATACTAGAAATACACATAAAGTGCTGAACTTGTGACCACAGTTTGCCGGTGTAGAACATGCAATGCTAATCTTGCTACCTTTCAGGTGTGAATAAAAGCATTTAGCATAGTGCATAAAGACATCAATTGCATATACCAACCTACAAGCATAGAAAGTGTCCAATGAAGGGTGAATGCAACTTACACGGAGAGTAATCCAACTACGTCTGGTCACCTCAACATGTTTCAACAATGAGATCTTCATCAGGAGGTGTGGTTAGAATGTTTAACACGTAGGTATATAAAGAACTTGTTGACCAATCATAATCAAGAGTGGAAAACACGTGTCTATCAAAACAGCTGTGACCGATCAAAACATTAAGACAAGTTTGGGAGTGAGTGTGATGTCAGTATACCTGGCTACTACCTCTTTGATAGCCAATTAATAGCACTGATAAATGTTGCGCTCCACCAGCGCTAGCAAATGGAGCGCACACGTGACACACAGGGGGCTGTACACTGTGGTCATGTGAGCGGATGTAGCGGCGCATGCGCATTGTGCCGTGCTCCGATAACAAAGGTTTTCAGGCCCAGGACCGTCAGAGACGCGTCTCCCGTTGCTATGCAACAGGCCAGCACATCTACCCCTGCTGCGCCGGAGCCCTGCACCTCCCGGAGGACAAACACAAGGCGATGCTCTCACAGCGAGTGTATAAAAAGGCAAATAGCTATTGAAATAAGGCATAGATTTAATAAATATGCAAAGATACAGATTGTTGTCCATTCTTTAGAGAAATAGCTTAAAATAGATATTATAAAAATACAAATACATAGTCATACATCAAATTTAGAGGACTGAATACTTGTTACAATTCTGCTGCTCCCTGTGTCTACATAGTTATACTCGACCAGTGGCGTAACTACCGCGGTCGCATTAACATAATTTCACTATTATATTCTTTATCACCAGTTTCTTATATTACAATGGATTCTACCTGCTGCTGCTTCCCCCTAATATCTTTTCAAAAAAGGAGATAAAGCACGGATAGTATACAAAAGTATAAATTTTTATTGAAGACAATACAACATAATATAAAAACATACAAAAAGGATTGGGTCAGAGGGGCGTGGGTAAGGACTAACAATCCTTAATAGTAAATTGTGGGGTGAGAGTTGCCATACAGAACCAGGCCAAGAGGGTGTTGTGTATATTAATGTAGCAGCGTGCATGTATAGGTCAATGGACCCACACATGCACCTGTGCTCAATGTAAACACCAAAAGGTTGTATTAACAGGTACAGCAGCTCATGGTAGCATAGAGCTCACATATATATACCTTAATCCCATTAAAATAAATAAATACACATGACTCAGAGATGCATTGGCAAAAAATGGCCGTGTTGTTTTATTAATGGTTACGTTAAAATGTATAACTTTAAATAAATTAATTACTTTTTCATAAATAAATAACTTCCAAAATTACCAAAAATTTTACATATCCACATAAACATATAAAACCATAAATCCACCCAACGAAAGTTGGGTGATTTTTTTTCCCATCTAATGAAACAAACACGACATCCTATAAATATAAAGGGGGAGGGCGGGTGGGTGATTCTTCTTGCTTGACAGGTGACACTGACACAGCTGACCAGAACAGCTGTAATTTATCCAACTTTCTTCCCGCTCAAAACTACCACTAACCAATCAAAACCCTCAAAATTGAGCGCGCAACAGGCTGAAGGAAAACCAGCTCCAGCCTGTTCGCGTTACCAGCTGCTATGCAGAAGTTAACCCTTCATAGTCAGAATAAAATACCACACAACCCAAAATACCATATAAAAGCATTGGAATAAATAAAATAGTGCAGATCATAGAAAAACAAATAACAAATGAGAAAATAGAAGATAAAAAGGAGGGGGGAGGCTCATGCTACCATGTAATCCCCAGGCTTATTGACTCTGGGGATTTTCCATGGTAGCATAGAGCTCACATATATATACCTTAATCCCATTAAAATAAATAAATACACATGACTCAGAGATGCATTGGCAAAAAATGGCCGTGTTGTTTTATTTATGGTTACGTTAAAATGTATAACTTTAAATAAATTAATTACATTTTTCATAAATAACTTCCAAAATTACCAAAAATTTTACATATCCACATAAACATATAAAACCATAAATCCACCCAACGAAAGTTGGGTGATTTTTTCCACCCGGCCTAAGTATCACAGATACGCAGGCCCCCCCAAACAACACAGCCATTGCTCAATTGCGTATTGCATCCCTAAATTGAAAATATCAAGACCCAAAGCTGATAAATGGACCCAATCCCCTCTATACAACCCCTGAATATAACCCTCTAAATCGATATGGCTATAAGAAAAACCACCCATTTTTTGCAAATACTTACTCATTGCCCTATTCACTCTTTTACGAATTTTTTCCATAAAAACTAATTCACCACTACTCCAAATCAACCGAGGTATAATTTCAGAAAAAATTAAGGAAGCATTTGGAAACAAATGCTGAATTAAAGAAAAATCCCTCATTAATTGACCCATTAAATCCAGTGTTTTTATTCTCCCCAGATCATTACCCCCTATATGAAAAATCAATAAATCGGGAGTAGGGTAACGACCAATAAACTTTTTAACACTACCCTCTAAATTTTCAATTCTCAAACCCCTAATACCAAACCAAAAGACATTAACAGAGTCCAAATTAAACGAAAGATTTTCTGAATAAATTCTACTTGAAGCTCTGATCTGAGCCCAGTGGATAAACGAGTGCCCGAACAGCCAGATGACTAATGGGCCTATAATAATTGAAGAAAAAACCATAAATAAATCACAATAGGTTAGGACGAACATAAAGTTTGTACCTATTAGAAGACCATCTTCCAATATTGCGTATCTTCTTAACACCTAGACCCGCACTAGCAGCTTCTGTTGCAGCTCCAATTCTAAATGAATGGGATGAATAACCTCTACCATCCAGCCCCAGTTTTCCCAAGCATTTTTTTTAAGATTGCAGAAAACGGGAAACAGAAGAACCATCCCTATGTAAAAATAAAACGCCCCCTAAATCAGGGCGAATAAGGACCCAATTAGATAAATTATCAACTGGACAAACCGGACAACCCGGTATGGCCTTTAACTTTAAAGAAACACCCTTCCCAAGTTGATCTGTTTTAGATTTTCTAATAAAAATAAAAACAAAATGCCCTTTTATAACTAAATCATCACGCAATAAACCCGTTAAACTATTTCTATTAGCGGACACTACTTCCCCTATACGTAATGCTGCAAAGAAAGAAACAACAAAAATGGCTCTAAACAAAATAAGCTCAAAGTGATCAAAACAAACCTCACTACTCACAACTACTCCTGACGAGACACAAAGATAAAGTAGAGTGCCCTGCGGTCAGATTCATTACCACCTTTAACCATGAATGGCACAATATCCGTGCTATTCTGAATCGCCATTGGTCGATTTTAACATCTGATCCCCTTTTGAGGGACCTCCTTTCGGCTGCCCCTTTAATGACGGCTAGGAGATCGGCTAATCTACGTGATGTATTGGTCAGAAGCCATTATGTTCCGCCGGCTTCTAGTTTCTTGGGTCTTACGAATTCTCGGGTTGGTTGCTTTCCCTGTGGCCATTGTCTGTCATGCAGCAATGTCTTGCGCAGTTCGGTATTCTCATCAGCTGATGGGACGCGTGAATATCACATTAGGGATTATATTTCATGTGGCACCTCAAACGTTATTTATTATGCGGTTTGTGGGTGTCCATTGATTTATATTGGCCTAACGTCACGAGAACTACGTGTTCGCGTCCGAGAACATGTACGAGACATTGTTGCGGCTAAGACTGTGATTGATATTGCTTCCTTAAAAACTATTCCACGCCATTTTAAGGCCCAACATGGATGTAATCCGAAATCCCTACTTATACGTGGGATTGAAGTAGTCCATGGTGGTATTAGAGGTGGCAATATCAAGAGAAGGCTAGCCCAACGTGAGACAAGATGGATGGTGACACTGGGTACAGTCGCCCCTTCGGGTCTCAATGAGGCTTTAAGCTTTGCTTCTTTTTTGTGACATCGCTCCACTTTTTTGGGTTTGTTCCCCTCTCTGATCTATGGGAGTTGGGTGTTTTTTTATATTTTTAAATTTATGTGAGTTATTTATTCTTCTCCCTTTTTTCTTTATATGTTCCCTGGAAAATAACAGCCTTTGATCCTGTATCGTTTTCAAACTTTCGAGTGGAAACGTGACATGTGAGATTTTGAGGATCTTCCTCTATCAAAGAATGGCATGGACATCGGACTGCAAATATGTTATGTTGGAATGAAATTATACAACTTTTTTGCTATAGTGCCTTGGCAATATTTTTATATGTATTGTATATTGCATTTAGACCATATGTGGTCATAGCATGTTTATGTTTGACACATATTATGTTTTTCATGTTATCTGTCATAGATGTACAAACATTGTGCGGTGTGAAATAATGTTTATCCATCTTTCTATAACATCGGGACAATATATTCCCAATATGTATTGAATGTTTGCACTTACATTATATGCAATTGCACTATGTCCAGGTCTGACATATGTGACGTTCCCTGTCATGGATGTGCGCGTGTCCGCCTCCCCCCGGCCGTCTCTGGGTGGCGTGCGCGGGTGCTATGGAGACGCGTCTCTGCTCCCGCGCACGCGCTGATGCCATGACGGCCTGGTGGGGTTTCCGGATCTCGGGAGCGCCATGTGCGCATGCGCCGCTTGAATGCCCTGACAGGATACAGCTGATTCCATGGGACGGGCGGCTATTTAAACATGCCGGTTCTTATGATCAGTCACTCCCTGACGAAGCAACAATACACAAGTGGTTTTGTGAAACGTACGTTGGAGGTTCTCTTGGGGATTAACCCCTTCTCATCTAACTAACCTGCTAGTAATTTCCTTGCAGAGGATGGTATGTACGGGGTTCCTGTGGCGCATATGCCCTTACTGCTGTGATATAACTTTTATGTGATTGATGCAAAGTGCAATATATAGGTGTTCAGCGGTATTGGGCATTATGGGGACAGGACCTCCTTGCAGCCATTATAGATACTAGGACTCATATGGCTCCTCTTTATGCGATTGGTGCCTGTTACGTACACACATTGATTCACATGGGCTTTTTGCTCACAGACACTGCTCAGATATATATATCTGCGGCTTTTTGACACTCTCATCTGCCAGCAAGACTCTCCTGTTGAGTGTTGTGTGTACGGGGCTCCTGCGGTGCATATGCCTTCACTGCTTTGACATAATATCTTTTGTAAGGTTGATGTTGAGTGCAATTCAATAGTGCTTGGCAGTGCTTGGCATTGCAGGGACAGGGCCCCCTTGCAACCGCTATAAGATACTTAAATTTCCTAAGTGATATGTGCCTGCTAGGGATGCATAATGATTAATGTAGGTCCTGTGGTCGTGGATCTTGTTTAAGATTATACATCTGCGTTTGTTTGGTGTTTTGACACAAACCAAACAAACTCTTGTGCCTTGGTGTCTCTCTGGAGTCCTGCTGATGTAAAAATTATATAAAAATTAATATTCATTAAGACAAGTATTTGATTTTTTATATAGCATGTATAAGTAGACCTCGGGTACAATTCTCTACTGTGTAATTGTTGGGCATCCATTTTAGCAGCAGACACATATTGTACATTTATGTGCATATTTGGAACTATGTGATATGATATTTAGACATTACTCCCTAGCAGATTATTAGGACTCTCTGCATGAGTTCGTGCAGGTTATGTATGTACCTTTTAAGATCTCTCCTCTTGGCCTTACCTTGTCTACATTTTGTATATATTTGTATATGTATTTTTTCATCATTTTTCTGGTATAGAAAATATATTAATAAATATGCATGGAAAATACATATTGTTTGAAGCATTTCTACTCATTTCCTCCTGTTTTTGATTTGTATTCTGAGTAGCTCAGTCACACAATGCAGCGTCCCAACTAAGGGACTAATGCATTGTGGATCAAATATACTGTTGGACTATATGTATCTCCCAGTAATAGCTATAGCAAACTCAGAGGGTTTCCAGACACATTCTGGGGGACACATAGCGGTCTTCAAATATTACCCCTGTCACTGCCTCACAACCCCTAAATAATCCAGCACACATGCCCATTCTATCCTAATCTGAAAGCACATTCGATCAGGGGTCCCCCCACTAAACACTTTTTTTTGGGCCGTTTCACATTTCGGCTAGAGGTGCAGTTTTTGAGTCATCCACCACTACCAAAGGCTCATCTGGTGACAACAGTGGCTGATGCATACCACGCTGCTTGTATAATTTATAGAATTTGGAGCGTCCAATTCTTTGGATTAAATTTTGATTTCGTTTGGCTATTTTTCGTTTCCCTTTTGTTTCTAAGAAACCTTGAAGTATTGGTGGGTCTGGTGAGGATGTAGAGATATCTGGGAGATGACGTTTAGTTCCTGTAATGGTTGAATTTCAGCTTCTTTCAGGTGAAGATTGCTGGTGAGGGAGTTTAATTTTGGTCTTATTTATGCGCTCTTCCTTGCCTATAAAGGAGTGCAAAGGCATAATTTTATGCAGTTTTGATAGACACAATTTAAGTGCTCTATAGTTATATGGGATCAGATGCAGAATGGTAGTAGCTTTGCATAGTTTTGGAATAAGATTCATTTTTGTAGTTTTATGCCAGAGTTTGAGGGTTGTTGTGGTGAGAGGATTTGTAATGCTAATAGATTTTAATCTCTTGTATTAAAGATATGAAAGTGCGGCGCTCCTGGAAATAAAAATTCTTCGGTGCTCGGATAGGGTCCAACCCCAAATAATTAATCCGGCACAAAATTGGCGTAAAAAAATTTGCAAATTTATTTGGCAAGCAAAATGTGTGAAATGACGTTTCGGTCATTAGACCTTCTTCAAAATTCACACTAGAATATAAACAAAAAGAAACAATATTTCAAAAATGTCAAATTACATGGACCTATATCAGAAAATACATGCTCAAGTGTGAATAAACCTAATAGTCACAATTGTTGCCAATCAAGCACAAACATAAAAACAACAAGACAAAAGAGCAAGTAAATGCATTTTTTAGAAAGTTACATATATGTACAAGACCATCTGAAATACAGATAACTTGCAATGTATAACAGACAACGGGAGACAGTCATCCCTCAAAATGGAGAAAAGGAAAAATACACTCTGTAGTGTCATAATCTGTAATAACAGCAACATCTGTAGTCAGAAGGAAAAAGGGGAAAGTATAAAGTTCAGAATCTATGAACTCTAGTACAGACGGTAACAAAACATAATTCCTTAAAGAAAACAAGAGGTAGAGCACAAAGCTTCACTGGTATACAATGAAAAATGAAACCTATGAACTCACCAATGCTTGTAATCTGGATTGAATGTGCTGTATGGAAACTGCCTCTATGGGTCTCGGATGTGTGCGCTTTGCTCATGGCGGCTGACTGTTAAATAAACCGCTCAATCATCGGTGGGTGTAAATCAAACCAATTAACCCCGTAGTGTTACCTCCGGGACTCCCTGCCAGATATGATGTAACCATGCTGTGAGTGACATGTAAGTGAACGTGTAGGATCGGAAATACCGTGAAAGCGCACTAATAATTTTATTCTAAACATAACAGAATTGATACAGAATGCTATGAGTTTATGTGGAACAAATTGAATGTGAAAAATAATGCTTTTGAAACAGATATTAATTAGAGTTGAGCGCGGTTCGTGGTTCGAGGTTCTCCAGTTCTAGGCTCGAGTGATTTTTGGGCTGTTCGAGATCGAACTAGAACTCGAGCTTTTTGCTAAAAGCTCGATAGTTCTAGAAACGTTCGAGAACGGTTCTAGCAGCAAAAAGCAGGGCTTTTTACAGCTGCAGTGTGCAGGAGCCATCGCTGGCAGCCTGCCACAAGCTGGTAACCAAGATAAACATCGGGTATCCAACCAAAGCGCTTGGTTAGTAACCCGATGTTTATCTTAGTTACGTGCAGGAAGCCCACACTTCCCGCTCAGCTCGCTCCACCCCCTCCTGCCCGCGGCATGTATACATACATATACACACACACACACACACTCTCACACACGCACCCCCCCTCCCCCCCCCCCCGCTCGGCTTACCTGCGGTGGTGAAGTCCCGCCATCCAGACCTCAGCGCTGTCACTGTCCTCCATGGCCGCCGCTTGTCACATCACCTCTCGCTTCCCACCCGAGACGTCACGGACCTCTCGCGATACTTGATGTGAAGGCGCCGGTCATTGACCTCAGTGACAGGGGCTGTCAGTGTGCTGGAGATCAGCGCAGGTAATGTACCTCGCTGACAGCAGCACTTGTCATGCCCTGCAGTGACCTGGGCTGACCCATTGATGTTAGCTCAGGTCACTGCATTGCTCTCCCAGCCAATGGGGAACATCCTGCTCTTCATTGACTGGGACAGTGTGGATCGTCATGGCAACCCCTTGGATTACACCAGACCTGGATTTGTTTTTCATTCTAATAAATTGGTTAAAGAGGGAATGTTTTGGGGAGTGTTTTTTTCAAATAAAAATGTGTTTGTCGTCTATTTTTTTTTATTACTGACTGGGTTGGTGATGTCGGGTATCTGATAGACGCCTGACCTCACCAACCCCAGGGCTTGATGCCAGGTGACATTACACATCTGGTATTAACCCCATATATTACCCCGTTTGCCACCGCACCAGGGCGCGGGATGAGCTGGGGCGAAGCACCAGGATTGGCGCATCTAATGGATGCGCCACTTCTGGGGCGGCTGCGGCCTGCTATTTTTAGGCTGGGGAGATTCCAATAACCATGGACCTCCCTAGTCTGAGAATATCAGGCCCCAGCTGTCTGCTTTACCTTGGCTGGTGATCCAATTTTGGGGGACCCCTACGTGTTTTTTTTTTAATTATTTATTTAATTTAAAATAACAGCGTGGGGTGCCCTCAGTTTTGGATTACCAGCCAAGGTGAGGTTGCCAGCTGTGGTCTGCAGGCTGCAGCCGTCTGCTTTACCCTAGCTGGCTACAAAACTAGGGGGAACCCTACGTCATTTTTTTTTCATTTTTTTGGCTAAATACAAAGCTAAGCACCCCTTAGTGCCACATGAAAAGTACCAAAGGGTGTTCCACTTTTTCTCCATTTTTTTCTCCACTTTTTCTCCATTTTTTTCTCCACTTATTCTCCACTTTTTCTCCTCTTATTCTCCACTTTTTCTCCACTTTTTCTCCTCTTATTCTCCACTTTTTCTCCACTTTTTCTCCACTTTTTCTCCACTTTTTCTCCATTTTTTTCTCCACTTTTTCTCCACTTTTTCTCCACTTTTTCTCCACTTTTTCTCCTCTTATGCTCCACTTTTTCTCCACTTTTTCTCCTCTTATGCTCCACTTTTTCTCCACTTTTTCTCCACTTTTTTCTCCACTTTTTCTCCTCTTATGCTCCACTTTTTCTCCACTTTTTCTCCACTTTTTCTCCACTTTTTTCTCCACTTTTTCTCCTCTTATGCTCCACTTTTTCTCCACTTTTTTCTCCACTTTTTTCTCCACTTTTTCTCCACTTTTTATCCTCTTATGCTCCACTTTTTCTCCACTTTTTTCTCCACTTTTTCTCCTCTTATGCTCCACTTTTTCTCCACTTTTTCTCCTCTTAATCTCCACTTTTTCTCCACTTTTTCTCCACTTTTTTCTCCACTTTTTCTCCTCTTATGCTCCACTTTTTCTCCACTTTTTCTCCACTTTTTCTCCTCTTATGCTCCACTTTTTCTCCACTTTTTCTCCTCTTATGCTCCACTTTTTCTCCACTTTTTCTCCACTTTTTTCTCCACTTTTTCTCCTCTTATGCTCCACTTTTTCTCCACTTTTTCTCCACTTTTTCTCCTCTTATGCTCCACTTTTTCTCCACTTTTTCTCCTCTTATGCTCCACTTTTTCTCCACTTTTTCTCCTCTTAATCTCCACTTTTTCTCCTCTTATGCTCCACTTTTTCTCCACTTTTTCTCCTCTTATGCTCCACTTTTTCTCCACTTTTTCTCCACTTTTTTCTCCACTTTTTCTCCTCTTATGCTCCACTTTTTCTCCACTTTTTCTCCTCTTATGCTCCACTTTTTCTCCACTTTTTCTCCTCTTATGCTCCACTTTTTCTCCACTTTTTCTCCTCTTATGCTCCACTTTTTCTCCACTTTTTCTCCTCTTATGCTCCACTTTTTCTCCACTTTTTCTCCACTTTTTTCTCCACTTTTTCTCCTCTTATGCTCCACTTTTTCTCCACTTTTTCTCCACTTTTTCTCCTCTTATGCTCCACTTTTTCTCCACTTTTTCTCCTCTTATGCTCCACTTTTTCTCCACTTTTTCTCCTCTTTTTCTCCACTTTTTCTCCACTTTTTCTCCACTTTTTCTCCACTTTTTTCTCCACTTTTTCTCCTCTTATGCTCCACTTTTTCTCCACTTTTTCTCCACTTTTTCTCCTCTTATGCTCCACTTTTTCTCCACTTTTTCTCCACTTTTTTCTCCACTTTTTCTCCTCTTATGCTCCACTTTTTCTCCACTTTTTCTCCACTTTTTCTCCTCTTATGCTCCACTTTTTCTCCACTTTTTCTCCTCTTATGCTCCACTTTTTCTCCACTTTTTCTCCACTTTTTTCTCCACTTTTTCTCCTCTTATGCTCCACTTTTTCTCCACTTTTTCTCCACTTTTTCTCCTCTTATGCTCCACTTTTTCTCCACTTTTTCTCCTCTTATGCTCCACTTTTTCTCCACTTTTTCTCCTCTTAATCTCCACTTTTTCTCCTCTTATGCTCCACTTTTTCTCCACTTTTTCTCCTCTTATGCTCCACTTTTTCTCCACTTTTTCTCCACTTTTTTCTCCACTTTTTCTCCTCTTATGCTCCACTTTTTCTCCACTTTTTCTCCTCTTATGCTCCACTTTTTCTCCACTTTTTCTCCTCTTATGCTCCACTTTTTCTCCACTTTTTCTCCTCTTATGCTCCACTTTTTCTCCACTTTTTCTCCTCTTATGCTCCACTTTTTCTCCACTTTTTCTCCACTTTTTTCTCCACTTTTTCTCCTCTTATGCTCCACTTTTTCTCCACTTTTTCTCCACTTTTTCTCCTCTTATGCTCCACTTTTTCTCCACTTTTTCTCCTCTTATGCTCCACTTTTTCTCCACTTTTTCTCCTCTTATGCTCCACTTTTTCTCCACTTTTTCTCCACTTTTTCTCCACTTTTTTCTCCACTTTTTCTCCTCTTATGCTCCACTTTTTCTCCACTTTTTCTCCACTTTTTCTCCACTTTTTCTCGTCTTATGCTCCACTTTTTCTCCACTTTTTCTCCACTTTTTTCTCCACTTTTTCTCCTCTTATGCTCCACTTTTTCTCCACTTTTTCTCCTCTTATGCTCCACTTTTTCTCCACTTTTTCTCCACTTTTTCTCCACTTTTTTCTCCACTTTTTCTCCTCTTATGCTCCACTTTTTCTCCACTTTTTCTCCACTTTTTCTCCACTTTTTCTCCTCTTATGCTCCACTTTTTCTCCACTTTTTCTCCACTTTTTTCTCCACTTTTTCTCCTCTTATGCTCCACTTTTTCTCCACTTTTTCTCCACTTTTTTCTCCACTTTTTCTCCTCTTATGCTCCACTTTTTCTCCACTTTTTCTCCACTTTTTCTCCATTTTTTCTCCACTCTTTTCTCCACTTTTTCTCCTCTTATGCTCCACTCTTTCTCCACTTTTTCTCCACTTTTTCTCCGTTCTTTTTCTATGGTCAGTCTACCCATTAGCTCTGCCATGCATACTGTAGCTCTACACCTACTGCACATGTTACTTTATGATTGACATCTCTTTCGTACCAGAGCTGTCTAAGCCTACTCTGACCCCATATTTGTCATTACTATATTGTCCTTGTACTGTATTATGACATTTGTATCATGTGTTTCATTTCTTGCTGTGTTGCAATTTTTTTGCTGCATCCCAATTGTACCTCTACATTGTTCGAGTTTATGTTATTGTTCTCTCACTCTTATGTGATACTGATTATTGTCATTTTTCATGATTACATGCAGATAAGTCCAATCTGACGAAGGCTCAGGCCGAAACGTCATTTGTAACTTGTTTTGGACAAAAACATATATGCTTATGAAAAAAAAATGTTCTTAATACGGACCAATAAAGAGTGATTTTGCATTACTATCCATTGGGACTTACTGACTTAGTCTGGGAGATTTAGAGTGCCGAGGTTACTCACTAATTTTATCTATTATTACCTCTGAGCACCTATATACCAGTGAGCAGAGCTTCCTCTACAGTAGTTCTCCTGATTAGGCATGCCCTTACCTCATGAGCAGGGCATTGCAGCTTTGGTAGCAACCATTATGACATGGACTCTGCTGCTGTGGACCCGGGGAGAGTGAGTGCAGATTCATTGCACCCACACTCCTCACATGAAGGGTCCGCACTCCTAGAAAATGGGGGATACGTTCCCTGAGTGTCTCCCCCCCCATATTCTAGACGGTCCAGAGTCGTCGTGGGACCCCTTTATTTTTTTTCTTACAATAAATTGGTGAAAGAGGAAATGTTTTGGGGACTGTTTTTTCAAATAAATTTCTTTTGTCGATTTTTTGTTTTTGTTAGTACTGACAGTTTATGATGTTGGGTATCTAATAGACGCCATGACATCACAAACTGCTGGGCTTGATCTCAGGTGACTTTACAGCTAGTATCAACCCGATTTATTACCCCGTTTGCCACTGCACCAGGGCACGGGATGAGCTGGGGTGAAGCGCCAGGATTGGCGCATCTAGTGGATGCGCCACGTCTGGGGTGCCTGCGGCCTGCTATTTTTAGGCTGTGAAGGCCCAATAACTATGGACCTTCCCACCCTGAGAATACCAGACCACAGCTGTCCGCTTTACCTTGGCTGGTGATCCAATTTGGGGGGGACCCTACTTTTATTGTGTAATTATTAATATTTATAAAATAATTATAAAAAAGAGCCTGAGGGGACCTCCACATTGGATCCCCAACCACGGTAAAGCTGCCAGCTGTGGTTTTCAGGCTACAGCCGTCTGCTTTACCCTAGCTGGCTATCAAAAATGGGGGGACCCAACGTAATTTTTTTTTTTAACTATTTTTTAAATAGAAAAAATTAATGGGCTTCCCTGTATTTTGATTGACAACCAAGGTAACGGCAGGCAGATGGGGGTGGCAACCCATAGCTGTCTGTTTTATCTGCGCTGAGAATCAAAAATACCGCGGAGCGCTACGTCATTTTTTTAAAGATTTATTTTTACAGCACTGTGATGTCCAGCAATCAAAATACAGGGAAGCCCATTTTATTTTTAGTTATTTAAATAAATAATTAAAAAAAATATATATGGGCTCCCGCTGCATTTTTTGTATTGCTAGCTACTGGCTGCTAACCCCCACTGCTTGGTGTTACCTTCACTGGCAATGGAAAATCCAGGGAAGCATTTTTTATTTTTTTTGCCAAAAAACTACAAAAAAAGGACGTGAGCTTCGCCATATTTTTGTATGCTAGCCAGGTATAGCAGGCAGGTGCTGGAAGAGTTGGATACAGCGCCAGAAGATGGCGCTTCTATGAAAATGCCATTTTCTGAGGTGGCTGCAGACTGCAATTCGCAGCAGTGGGGCCCAGAAAGCTCAGGCCAACCGGTGGTGCGGATTCCAATCCCCAGCTGCCTAGTTGTACCTGGCTGGACACAAAAATGGGGCAAAGCCTACGTCATTTGTTTTCTAATTATTTCATGAAATTCATGAAATAATAAAAAAAGGGCTTCCCTTTATTTTTGGTTCCCAGACGGGTACAAATAGGCAACTGGGGGTTGGGGGCAGCCGTACCTGCCTGCTGTACCTGGCTAGCATACAAAAATATGGCGAAGCCCACATAATTTTTTCAGGGGGCAAAAAAATTCTGCATACAGTCCTGGATGGAGTATGCTGAGCCTTGTAGTTCTGCAGCTGCTGTCTGTCTGTATGGAGAAGAGCAGACAGCAGCTGCAGAACTACAAGGCTCAGCATACTCCATCCAGGACTGTATGCAGAAGTTTTTTGCCCACCAAAAAAATGACGTGGGCTTCGCCATATTTTTGTATGCTAGCCAGGTACAGCTGGCAGCCACGGGCTGCCTCCAACCCCCAGTTGCCTATTTGTACCCGGCTGGGAACCAAAAATATAGGGAAGCCCGTTTTTTTTAATTATTTCACTTATTTCATGAAATAATTAAAAAACAAATGACGTGGGCTTCGCCCTATTTTTGTGTCCAGCCGGGTACAACTAGGCAGCTGGGGATTGGAATACGCAGCACAGGTTAGCCCGAGGTTTGTGGGCGCCTCTGCTGCGGATTTCAGTCCGCAGCCGTCCCAGAAAATGGCGCTCTCATAGAAGCGCCATCATCTGGCGCTGTATCCAACTCTTCCAACAGCCCTGGAGCCGGGTGGCTTGTTGGGTAATCATGAGTTAATACTGGCTTTGTTTTACTAGCCAGTATTAAGCCAGAGATTCTTAATGTCAGGCACGTTTGACCCGGCCATTAAGAATCTCCAATAAAGGGTTAAAAAAAAGACACCACACAGAGGAAAAATACTTTAATAGAAATAAATACACAGACACATTAGAGACTCCATCTTTATTACCCCCTGTCAGCCCTCCACGACCCTGCTCTTCTGTCTTCTTTCTTTCTAGTGTAGTAGTAGTGACGATTGTAGTGAGGAAGGATGAGATTCACCAGCTAATCACTTGGG